>NW_011948416.1:4646313-4716775 GCF_000503995.2 Ceratosolen solmsi marchali | reverse complement strand
CTCTCTCTCTCTTTCTCTCTCTCTCTCTCTCTCTCTCTCTCTCAATTTCTCTCTTTCTCCCTCTTTCTCCCGTATCACCGTATTGTTATCAATCCGTCCGTCCGTCTATCCGTCGGTCTGTCTGTCTGTCTGTCTGTCTGTCTGTCTGCCCGCCCGCCCGCCTATCCGCGTGTGCACACTGGCGCAGGTGTACGTGTATGCCCGCGAGCCGTCGCTCATCTTTTCTGCTGAAATATTGTTCCTAGCGCTGGACGAGAGGGATGCAAGCATAACCTAGAAAGGCGAGGCAGAGGACTGTGTGCGCGCGGTTATAACGAGAGTGCGAGCGGCGTCGAGAAAACGGAGTCGAGGGCGGTTGCATTTGGCGGAGAGGTCGAGAGTGCAGAATCGAGGAGGGAAATTGCTGGGAGTAGAGTAAATCGAGTCGCGGGGTCGATAAGATCGCACGCTTCTTAACCTAAAAGACGCACGAGCTGGAAAATTGAGAAAGCGGAGCTGGGAAGGTGCCTGTGCCGGGGAGCTTACGAGGTTATCCGTCGGGCAATCTTGGGGAAGAGCGAGGCTAGTCAGCCGATCGAGCGCCTCTCTTATTACACCCGCATGTGATCAGCCGCTTTCTCTCTCGAACGTGATAAGCAGCGAAAATGTATACTCGCAAAAGTACTTTTTAAAATTGCCGAGCAACGGCGATAAATAAGGAATCGGGCGCCCTGTTATGAATTGTCTGTTTTAGAGAGAGAGAGAGAGAGAGAGAGAGAGAGAGATTGTAAAAGAGAAAAAGAGAGAGAGAGAGAGAGAGAGAGAGACGAGACGAGTGACGAAAGACGAAGAGAGAACGAGCGCCAACGTTAAAGAAGAAGAGAAGAGGCAAATAAGAGGAGAGACGGTGGCACGTGATGCGAATGTCTCGCTCGAGGCAAAGTACGTCGAGCGATTGGCGTTAATTGCCACCGAAGGAGAAAAGAATATCGCCACGCCACCGAGAGGCGCCAAGAAGGAAGAATTAAAGGCGATAGAACGTAGAACACGAGTCTCGATGAGAATAAGCGGCTGGAAGTGTCGTCGCGACAAAGGAGGAAAAGAATCCGGGCCCAAGGCTACGAGCGCGCGCCAACCAATTTCAGCCCTGAGAAATATGTTTGCCGTCTCTCAGCTCATGGACAGCAAAAGCTCACGGTCCCTCATGGTACATATTCTTTGTGGTAAGTAGATTCGCTCTTTCTCTTATCCCGATTACTCGCGTCAATTGTCAGCGTCGAGCGTCGAGCGTCGAACGTCGAACGTCGAACGTCGAACGTGGAACGTCGAACGTCGAACGACGAACGACGAACGACGAACGACGAACGACGAACGACGACGACGACGACGACGACGACTAACGCTTCACCGACGTTTTTTATTTACGTAATGCCGCATTACGTATAAGCATCTTTTTTTCTTCTTTTAAAAGTGCGACTCTTGACCATCTCAACTTTTAATTAACCGAATATTCGTACGTTGACTTTAAAGAAACATACCCGTGTACCATGTGTGCGCGGCCGCTCGCTTACATACACACGTGTTGCACGTTGCATTTTGCGTTAATGCATTTGCGCGCGCGTGCATGCGCGTGTATATAATATATATATAGTATGTATATATAGTTCTATATGCACAAGTTGCAGAGCAAAACTTCCTTTTATGGCACGTCGCTTTTCACATGTTAAACGTAAGGATAGGCGGCGGCGGCGGCGGTTGCAGCAACGTTATTTTATAAAAATACAAACCAGTATTCCTTCTTTTCGACGTTATTTGGTTGAGACATTTACATAGAATTCAAGTTCGCACAATGGGAATATGAGCGATATTATATTCTTTTGTGACTACTGTACAGCACTTTTCTGTATTTGCATAGGAAATATGAAATATTGTTGGACGAAATTTTTAAAGAATTGCACGTTCTTCTGACCAACATTTTGTAGAATAATTTTTTTTACAAATTATTTATGCTCGAGAGATACATGACGGTAGACTCTTACCTTGTGTCTTTCGGATAATTTAATTAAATTATTCTTTATTAAGATAATCGATTATTTATAATGAAACTAAGAAATTCAAATAATATCTATTGTTAGGATTTTTTTTTCTAGTACGCGAATCTCGAAAATACATTTTACTTTATGAAATGTTTAAGTCAATATAATTAAGGCATGTATTTTTTATAAAAATGTCAAAGCAATATGTATTGTATATATATATATATATATATATATATATATATATATATATATTTAGTATAACAAATTTAATACTTACGAATTTGTTGTTCGAGTTAACAGTTGATTTACCTTGATATAATACACTAATTTCCAAGCGACATTAATCAGCGAAATTTCATATTTTTATCAAAACACTGTTTTAACGAAAGGGTGGGTTAGTGGTGCTGGCCATTGTATAATCGAAATTCGTAATTGCGGACTGGTTAACAATAAGAAAAGGAAAAAAGAAACAAACCGAGTTGGAAATTTTTTTTCATTTTTATGTCAAGTAGTGAACTTGATTCGAGTTAAATAAAATAACAAAGAAAAAGGTCCATTTTATTTGAGATCTAATTGTTTTGACTAATACAATGATAAATAATTTAAGGAAATACTATAAATTCATTATGAAACGGTTTGTCCGTTGTGACAACATGGTAAAAATTATCTCATTTAAGCAATTATTAGCTAGCAAGAAATTAACAAAAATAAGTAAGCATTTTTACCTCGCCTAATCGACTTTAAGATTAAGTTTTGAGCAGCTTATGTTTCTATATTATTTTGAAGGATAGCAGTAGAGTGTAAATAATAGTTGCCTTCGACCTTTCAATGTCGTTTTACCTGCTGTCAATGTAATCTTAATAATGAAATGATGGCAAGGAACAATTTTAGGCTTCGGGAAATTCTCAAGCCTTCGTCTCTAAAGTGTATTTAGAAACTCCTAATATAAGGAATCTCATCCACAGGTATAATATTAGAAAGGTTGGAGGGTCTGTCAGGTCGACTAACACTTATCGACCAACAGCAATCGCTTGTATTTTTACAGGACTCCGTACCGAAATTTCAATTAATCCGAAGGTAAATGCGGCCAATTCGATTAAATAATTAATAAAAATATCACTCCCACTCTTGTCCTTAAATCTTTCGGCTCTGTTACCATCGATAAAATAATAACGAGAGGTGGTCCGATGTATTCATAAGGCAATTGATCCGCAACTTACGAATATAATCAAACCACTACGTTAAAAATCCTTGCCTCGTGATAAGTGTCCAGGTTCAGGTTCACAATTAGCCAGTGGACCGCATTGTTATACAGTTCGATGATGACATCAAAAATATTTGTTTTAAGAGGACGCCAGCAGAAAGCCAACGGCTGACAATAGCATGCGAAGCCAGTGAAATACTGGTTAAAGGGTCAATTATTATTTAGGCGTATTTTAATCTACACGATTCTTAACAGATATTATAAGAAACGTGTGCGAAATTATGGCAAAAACTTGGTATATATGACATATGGGATTAAAGTCTTTAAAAGTATTTGACTCGACTGGATGACGGAATGTCGTGTGGTCAAATTTGAAAAACTATTGACCATACAAATAATATTACAAGCATTATTGTTTGATGTACGGAAAAAAAAACCAGGAGGAGGATAACGTATTTACTTATTGAAATATTAATAATTTAATCAGATAAAATAATATAAATTAAGATTTATTTAATTAAATATTTAAATAAAGTAACAAAGCTTTAATTTTAGTTTAGATTTGGTAAAATCCTAAAATGCGACCTTCACCGTCGGCAACGAGGCTCAGACTAATTTGAAGCTTCTGTATTTTCATCATTTACATCATTTAGTGAAAACGAATGACGCAAATAAAAAAAAAAATCTTTTAACTATTGTACATGATTCGAAAAAGAATTCTTTTAGTAATAAAAAAAACTCTCAGGTAAAATCACTTTACTCCCCTGTGATCGAATATGTAGAACGAAGTTTTAAAATTCGCATGCATATTTAACGTTTAATGTAAATGTTTTTTTTATTTTATTTTTTTAATATCCAACTCATACCTTGTAAATGTTAAAATAATGCAAATATTAACACATACCTAACTGTATACACGTGGGAAAAGTCAATCATACTATATAGTCATTCAAAATATATCATTCAACACGAATAGATCGTGTGTGTTGTAATTATTAATGTCCATATGCCGTTGGCTAGACTGCCATGTAATATTAACACACATTGAAATTACAATTTTTAATAAATATAAATGTTCTTTTGTTTGAAACTTTCATAATAAGTAAAATATATATTTAATTTTGTTCATGAAGTTATAACTTCAACATCTATATCGTTAGAGAAGTAAAAAGTTCTGTTAATAATTGATAAGAATCGTATCTCCAACGATTAAAAAAATAATTAATCTTAATCAACTTTTTCTGTGATTGTAAAAGAAATATATTAAATTTCCTAATTTCATCTTAATTTAGTTTTTAATTTATCACAAATGAAACTACTTTGCACTTGAATGCGAAGAAAATTAAAAAATTTATATAACTGAAGCTCTAATTATTCATTATCTGAGAAAGTGTAATTTTTATCTAAAAGTACGTTTTAATTTTGCATATTGCATATTGTATGCTTGATTTTTTTATATTTTCAAAAATATTCACGCAGTATTAATTTTAAATATTGTTGAGCTATTGAAATTCCAATTATGCATTATGTGATGAAAAAAAAAACAAAAAAAAAAAGAAAAAAAAAAGAAACAATATGTATCAAATTAGTAATATAATTTTTTTTATTTTAATTCCAAATATGCAAGTTTGCATTAATATTCATGATTTCTAAATGTTTGACACTCAGGTCTATCAGTTTCATTTTTTTTATTTTTTGTTTTTGTTTTATATTATTAATAGAAACGTTTGTTAATATTTCCTATGCTTTTGTTGCATATATATTCAGGAAAAGTATGCAAAATTGTTTTTTGGTTTCCGATATCTTAGTTCCTATATGAACTACTCATTTTTATTTGCTTCTCAAAAACTTAATCGATTTCGTTCTATGTATGTGATCTATTTACGAAATTGAAATGTTCATTTATACTATTCATAAATTATAAAGTTATTTATTCATTATGCATTGTTCGTTTGCTGTAAAAATTGATTACTTTGCAACGTTATCAATGTTTGTTATTTTTATACATTAACGTTAATTAAATATAAATACATATAAGATGCAAATGCAAATAAAATGCAAAATATGAAAATAACGTAATGAATATTTTCATGAATTGCCTTTTAAATCTTTATAATTTTTATGATCTTTATGGCTTATAGTTACAAACATCTTTGTCGTTATATAATAAAAATAGTTATGAAATACTAATTTCATTAAACTAAGATATAAAATTTTAAAAATAAGTATAAGATACAATTTTTTTACATTTCTAAGTATCAAAAGCAACTAGAATTTTCTTGAAAAATTATAGGATATAAACGAACCTTTTATTTCATGAACCAGTTTTGTTTGCTGAACTGATTATTGGAACAAGGACAATATTCGCATGTATTTAAACACTTCAATGGATAAATTACATAAAAATACTGTTAGCGTGCGTCTAGATACTTTACAAAGTGTTTACAATCATAAGTTTAATTTAAATCTATAAAAATAATTTTATCTAGTAATCGACTATTTAATTTATATAACAAGGAAGTGAGTCTTTCAATTTTTCGAATAAAATATTTAAAAATTGTTCTTTATAGGCATGTGCTCTTTTTCTTTTTTTCTTTTTGTTTTCTATTTTTTTTTTCTTTTTTTTTTCAATGCATGTGCATTCGATATTTCATATACATTATGAATTAAAAAGTGATTATTCTTAATAGAGGCGAAACCCCTAAGTAGGAAACGAACAAAATTTTCCATTATTTTTTGACAACTATGTTTGTATAAAAATTCAATCAGTTAAATGTTTCAAAATTGGGAGGTAAGATTTCTAATATTGTTTAATTTAATATTTCATATAAATCAATCATAACTTTTAATAAATAAGATAATTTGTTATTTCGTTTTATATAAACTTTTTTATCGTAAAGAATACGACGTTTTTGACAATTTGCATTAATATTGTCTCCATCTTATCTATACACAATAAAAATGAAAATACAACTTTAATGGCATCATGTCGCATTCATGAATATAATAATATACGGAAAGATCTTATATTATGAAAAAAGATTTTTCTCTCTCCATTTAACGATAAAGTAATTTATTTCATGTAAAATATCTTACTGTTAATAATAGCCAATTTAGTCAATAAAATTTTCTTATATTGGTCTTTACTCGATGGAATGAGTGATGAAGTAAGTAAATATTAAAGGATTTAGCGATCTAGTGTTAGGAAATCTATGAAAAGCACTAGAAACATCATCGACAACAACAAAAAGAAAAGGCTGCTGTTGCATTTAATGAATATCGAACAGATTGGGAAGCCCGTACTTCGAGTAATTCACATTCTTTTGTGATTGTCGCTTGGCTGCCACTTGGATGTTGCGTTTGTATGTCGAATCGATCCTAAAGAGAATTAATTATTCCGCTATGCCAGACCAATAGAAACAAATGACAACACAAGGAATTTCTCGATCTTAGTATTTCATGTTACTTTAAGATGTTTTATTACATTGATTATTATTTAACTTATATAATCAATATCTCTTAGTAATAATATCATTAATTATATAAGATTGTATATGGAGAATTTTTAATCAAATGAGAATCTTTTGTATCCAATAATTAGTCAAGTATGAAAATTTATTTGAAATGTATAAATAAAAAATATAACATGACGAACTTAGGATATAGTTACTCGAAATGATCGTTGTCGTTGTTGTTTTTTTTTTGTTTTTTTTGTTTATTGTTTTATCCCTTCATGATTCCCATTTGTACCCCCTCTAAATTGTTTTTGTAAGCCATCCGAGATTGTCGCAAAAGAAGGAGAATTCGAAGCAATGTTTCATCCAGAAAAATATAATAATTTTCTATGTTTTTTTTTTAAGATAGAAATTCTTTTTTCTGATTTTTCTTTACAAAATCGGATATTTATTTTTTATATGCAAATTTTACTCGTTAAGTTCTTTTGTTAACTAGCATTTCTTGAAGAAGTCTCGTATGCTTTATAATTTTTCACAGGTTTTTCTTTATGTATTAAAACATTGTATTTTTTTTATGTAGAAAGGACTATTGTATTACTTAAAATCTTTTTTAGCTTGAACAATTCGCTTTTTTGTATGATGTGAATACTGTGTATTAATAAAAACATTGGAAATTTCTTTTTCTTCTATTTTCAGGTCTCCTAATAGCAAATATTTGATCGATTATCAATATATTAAAATTATAATAAAAAATTTAAATAAAAAAACATGTAGTTCTGTATTCGACACTTTAGGCGCTTAAAAAAAGTTCATTACAATTTTGAAATTGAAAATCCAAATAAGCATCGGCTGCATTCGTGTTTATTTTCATATTTATACAGTAGATTATATAAATAATTTGAGTTTTGCAATGCTCCCTACTGGACTCTCACATGAGATTTAAAGTAAATATTGATTTGAATGAAAATAATAAATATATTAATATTCCGAGAATCAAACGTATATCATCTATCTCTAATCCTAATTAGTAGACGTAGAAAAGTGTACTGGAATAATATAAAATTAAGAGTTTCGTTTTTAAACTATTTTTTTCAATTATATAATATAATATTATATTCAATATTAGGATTGCACTTTATCTATAGAATTCTAGAATTCTAGAATTTTATGCATGATTTGTTGGGAAATAGAGATTTTTTTTTATAAATTTTTTTTTATTTCACTTTATACTTAATTTTATATATATAGTTTATACATTCAATATCTGATGTACATAAAATATTCCATAAAATTACATTTTTATTTCGAAATATTTTATGTGTATATTTTTTTTTTTATATTTTACATACAGTATTATTAGAAATATTTTAGATCGTTCGTTCTTGATATTTTAAAAATAATATGATTATTCATGAACAATAAGTTCGATTATTTTTGGCAAATTTTATAAAAAAAAATTTATAAAATTATTGAAAGTTATAAATATTTTAATCCATTACATTCCGAATTATAAGTAGTTAATTGGGAATGTTTTCTTTTTTTATCGTTTATGTTTATTGTGAAATGCAAAACGGGATTGTTTTCTGAGTGGACTAGATAGTCAATTTCATCGATATTAAAACATAATACAAACATTAATTTCATTTTCATTTCATGTTCAGTGGTATGTTTTGAAATATGAATATGATTCTTTAAATTTATTTAAATTTATTGTTAAATTTTTATGATCGTATAATATATTCATCAATTGTATCATTGTAAACTTTGCTTTTGTTATTTATCAATAGCACATAGCATGTCTTATTTTTCATTTTGAAATGGATTTGCAAAATTATTTCGATAGAAAAAAAAAAGGTTTTTCGTTGAATATTTTTTTTTTATGCGTATTATGGCTTTAAAACGCATGCGTATTTTCAAATGAAAAAAATATTATCGAGTATCTCAACATGTGTATATGAAGAATAATTTCAAATAACTGAAATAATCTTTTAAATTTATTGATGCAAAATTTATTAAAAACTGCAATATAAGTCTCACTTATTGTGAATAAGCAAAAATATATTACCACATTTCGATTTATTATGTTTTTTTTTCCCAAAAATTTTATTAACCTTAGTATATCATAATATTTATTCACCTTCAATTTTGCAGTAAATTAAAGTAGCTCAAGTAATTTATTTGTTTATCAACCAAATGAAGAGTATCACCAAAGGTTAATCAAATATCTTATAACAGTTTACTAACAAATACAAAAAGCTATAAGAATTTTCTTTCTATTGCATATTATGTGAGTTATGTATTCAGATATAAACAACTTCTAAACATAGAAAATTTGAATGCTTTACGTCACCATCAATTTTTATACGCGTATCCATTGCTTATATTATTCTTTTTGTAAGAAGACTCGACGTATAAAAATGAAATATGTCACTTTGACATTATTTCGTCGATAATTTCTTATTCTTTATGTCGTTTAAAGAAAACTTGAAAATGCTTGTATTGTAATGCTTTTTAAGACGATCGTAAGAGTCAATGTATTTATATGAGACTTGAAAATACGATAAATTAGTGGCTAATATTTTCATTCTACGATAAAATATCAATTTTCCTTATTCATCTAAAAATATATGTAACAAAACAGTAATAAAAACTATTATAATATTAGTCATAGCCATATAAAAAGATATTTTAAGTTTACACTATCTCTTACTCCAGGTACACAAGCTCGCGGTGTAACATAAATCTTTGCGCATCTCTTATTTCAGCGTACTTTCATCATAATTAATTAAAAACTAAATTTAAAGCTGTATTTTCTAGCAAGAGAAATAGAAGTAGTTCATTTCAAGGAAAGAAAATTAAGAGAACCGTGAGCTTTAATCATCATTTAATACTTATTTCAGCCTCAAATAACCCAGTTTAATATTAAATGCATCTTCAGGGGCTGACTTTCGAGCAAACTGCGATAATTGTGATAAACAAAGAAAGCAAATTAAAGGAAAAAACTTTGAGCCCCACTGTCACTTAAAGTCCCCCGAATAATTAAGTAAACCATTTCAGCGACAAATTATCTCAATTTTTTTTCGAATTACGACACATAATCCATTACATTCACATGCGCATCCACACGAATGTCCAATGGAGCCAATGGTCCGTTGGCATTTCAATATGTATTCCTACGCGGAGGTATAAAAGCGCGCTCACTATACAAGTAGAAAAATACAAACAAGCGAAAGTGGAGTAATGAAAAAGCCGTTATTAAATTAATGCTCGTTGAATCGTCGCACGGGCACCGGAGATCGAGGTCGAGCCCTTACATGCCGAGAAATTGAACTACTTTGCCTCCGACTGACTCTTCTCTTACGCTCTCCTTCTCTCCTTCTCCCCCTCCCCCGAAATTAATTAACTTTTACACTGAATATAGAAATGTTAAATTATTATTAATTATTATTAATTATTATTAATTATTATTAATTATTATTAATTATTATTAATTATTATTAATTATTATTAATTATTATTAATTATTATTAATTATTATTAATTATTATTAATTATTATTAATTATTATTAATTATTATTAATCGTCTGGATAAAAAATGTCACAAGACCAAACGGATTCCGTCGCCGTTTCGATACTTAATCTCAGGTGAAAATTGAAAAAAAAAAACAAAAAAAAAAACAAAAAAAAAATGGAGAAATCCTAGGCTACGAAGTCTTGCACGGGCGTTCGATCGATTCTTTTCACTAATCTCACGCAGTCGAATTTTATGATCAAATTGCTTCAGCACGCGTCGTTTACGGTCACGAGATACGAGATGAGTAAAAAAAAAAGACGAGAACGCTAGTAGGCCACTATAATGGAATGCTAGCCTCGTTTATTCTCTGATCCATACGAAGGATGAATTGTTTACTTCTCTTAAATAATTATTAATGCGAGTTTGCATGCTATGAAAGGGAAATGTTCAAGACATTAGCATGTCTTTCTTTGTACAAACAAATGTAATGAATATATCTTAAATTTACACCCTATAATGTATATTTATTTAATCTAGTATCAAAGTACCTCGTTCAATGTTAATTATAAATAATGTATATAAAGCAGTTATGTTTGTAAATACAAATAGTCGTGTTAGTAGTATTGGAATAAGTAGTAACGATTTATTCATTCATACTATAGAGCAGGTTATAGTAAGCATAAATCATAAATAAAAATGAGCGTAAATAACCTTTGATATGTGCTCTTATACTCTTAGCATATTTATCAAGCATCAATATTACGACATTTGTTAATAATAAAATAAGTTCCAACTCCTATGATGGAATAAAATGTACAATGCCGATACATTTTATTCTTTTTTTCTAAACATATTATTGATAATTTAAATATGTAAATAAATATACTACATTAAAAAATATTTTTCTTTAAAAATAAGTGATATACATGATTTTCAATTACAATAAAAAGAAAGAAAAAAAAAAAAAATTTTATAAACAAATAATTATTCCATCTGTAGCTGTTCATATTTTCATTATATTACATCATTATATTTTTATATTTTTACATTGAATCAATGGAATATAAATTTTCTATCATAATTTTTCTATCATAATTCAAGCGTTTAAGTATTTAATAAATTTTGTTTTTTTATTAATTTATAATTAATTGAAGGGCGCATTATACGTATATCCTTTATTCCGCTGATAAAAAAAGATAAATAAATTAAAATATCCATTATAAGTATTATGATAAAATATTAAAATAGTTATTTTAAATAAGATTATTTTTCCTGTTCTTTAACAAAATGTTGAACATATTTTTCCATCTTAAAGGCTTGAGTAAGAGCATTAAAGAATTTTACTAGGCATAGTTTATAGTGAAATTTATTGCAGTAAAGTAAAGTAAAGTGTTTGAAATAATTTAACTGTTTCAATCTTAATTTCTAAATATTATATTCGATATTTCCAGACTTTCACTCGACTTGCATAATTTTACAATTTAAGTATTGTTTGCCAGTCCATAAAAGAAAAAAATTCTAAGGCGAAAATTGTTATATCTTAAAGGGAAAAATAAAATATAAGTATTATCAAACACGGACTTGGCATTACAAGAATTTTAAAATATTAACCGTTAAAAAGAAGATTAATGTAGCCTTTTAACATAAACATTTTTTATTTTTAAATTTCATTCAGAGTATTTTATACCTCCTATCTTTCCGAGATTAATTTTATTATCGAATATTTCTTGATTTTACAGAGAAACAATGAAAGCGCGTGAATTTAGAGTATCGTAATTTTGTTTCTAAAAATATAATTATAAATTGATTTTTTGTCAAAATATAATTTCATTAATTGTGAATACGAAATTTATGAATCTCTGCAAATGAGCACGATTTGCTACTATGACTTGTCCTATAATTAACGTAAATTTATTTTTCAAAAGCAATATTTATAAAATATTTTATGCAAATGTATTTAACACTGTATAAATGAAAGAAATACTTAAAGTTATATGTGACACTTTAATTATCAAATTATTTGAATTATGAGCTTGTAAATTTGAAAGCTACTATTATTAATTGATACGATAAACTTGCTATAGTAATAACAATATGATAATTAGAAAACTTTTTTTATCGAATGTTTAAATCCAAGTCGGCCAATGAATATAAACTATTATACATAAATGTAAAAATAGATGCCATTATAATGAAAACAGATTTGAAAATTACATAAATTTTAAATAATTAAATAAAATATTACTTTGGTCAGATTTGATATTCCTAGTCTAGTTAGCTCTCTAATTATATAATATATAATAATGTAATTGAAACGTTACAATAACTATTGTCAAATTAATGATACATTGATATAAAAAGATATATATATATATATATATGTTTATAAATAATAATTGATGAAGAACTTAAAAATATTATTGTTTTTTAATACTGATAAATTCTATAAAACTTTTATAAATTTCTAAAGACATTTTTAACAAATATGTTGATGACACAATTTGTTTTTTTTTTTTTTTTACAATTTATATATAAAATAATATAATATTTTATATGTAATATAAAAGCAATTTCATTTATCAACAAGTTTTTGTTATTGTTTCTTAAATACTTATATTAAATTTTGTGTGTGTGTGTGTGTGTGTGTGTGTTTGTGTGTGTGTGTGTGTCATAACTATAAAATTTTAATGCATCATTTATTTCACCAATAATGTATATTGGCGTATGTGCGTGCGCGTATGACTTTAATATATAGCTTAGGGAGTTTATTTTTCTTTTATTTTAGCTTGATGCATGATGTATCGAGTATTAGTTCACCGAAGTGAACAATTTTATGCGTATGCGTGAATAGAAGAAAAACTCTCTTAAATGAGAATTGGGACGGTCCACCACTTACTGCCTTTCTTCGAACGTGAAATTAATTGCTTTAAAGGCAATGATTCTTTGTTCCATTAATAATGTGTAGGAAACAAATAGAATTAATCTTTGATATATTCCCAAAATTTCCTTTACGACTTATGATTAAAGATTGTACCAAAATGTATGGATTACATTAAATAACTTATAGATAATTTATGGCCTTTGTGAATTATAGATTCTTATGATTGATTTAATTCAATTTAGGGATATTAATATTAAGAAATAGAAAATTTACTTGATCACAAAACAAAATATCCTTATCAATCAATGGCAAAGAAGTGAATATATATTAACGCTTTCATTCTTTCCTATTGAGTACATGTGATAAATGAAACATTTTTCTGGATTATATTTATTACAAAGGTAATTGTGCAATTCGTTTAATGAATGGAGACTTTGGACAAATATCCGTTTACCGTTTATCGATAACTAAAAGATCCGGAAAAAAATATTCGTACGCCGCTTTCATTCTAAAAACGTCGAATAACCAATATAATTAAGTTAAAGGAAAATAAAACAAGAGATTATAATGTTCGGTAGATTAATTTATCTATTTATTTCCTTTATTAAAAATGATCTACGAATTTATTGAAATTTATTAGAGTCAAACAAAATTTAATATATTAGTTATCCTTGAATTATCATTATTTTTTCTATCAGTTTTTCTCAGATCTATTTTATCCAAAGATACTTTTATCGTAATCAATATCAAGTTATAAAAAGTAAAGATATTTTTAGAAAACAATTACAGTCTTCAACGATTTGAAAGTATAGATAAGCAGCGTGTATTCAAGAATACACAGAAGCAAAAATTGAAAGGTTATATTTGCTATTTACTAACTTCTCTTCCTCGTTAGTTTTTATTTATATTTCCTATTTATACTAATATCAACCTCGCGTAGACAATCGTTACTTCAGATGCTAATTTCATGTTGAAATGTTTCAAAACCTATTATTGAACATATAAACTAACAATGGCATAATTATTTCATTCATTTCAATTCGCCAAAACATTTACATTGCAAAAAATAGCGTATTGCAATCTAATCGAAAGTTTAACTATGGGATTAATTCAGAATTAAAATACGATATTTACGATCCTCTATTTCAATAGAGCAAACATCTTCATCGTTATTTGTTTCCATATATCAACTGATTTCTTATATATATATACATATATGTGTGTTTTTCTCTATTGTATTAATGGTCTATCACATTAATTAAACATTTACCTATTCAATTATACATGAACTCCGTGTTGAAAGCCGATATATGAATAAGGATTTTCTAAAAATTAAGAACACCGTGAAAATTGTCAAATACCACAAAATACGACGACGACGAGGCCAACAGATTCTTAACCAACGCGTTTCGTAGTATAAACACTGTCATGCTAAATAGATTTTTTGAAATAGCGCACAAACATATGCTAATGATGACTTTCTTTTAAAAATACAAATACCACCATTGATTATGTGGCCAGTATTTGTCTATTTGTGTTCATCGAATGCGTCTCAACTTATTGTTATCGAGAAAACTATAAAATTCTATAGCCGTCAAAGTATTTAACGACCGACGTATTATTTCCTAAAAGTATTATACACAGAAAATAAACAAATTCCATGCTTTGACTATTTTCTGCCTAATCGTTTGAATCTGGGCGCATAATTATTGAATTCAACGTGAGAATGGAAAATATTTGAAATGAAAAACGAAATTTTGCTGGAGCAGCAGTGAAAAATAGAAATAATGTCCATGTGCTTAATGGTTATTACTTATGGTTATTAGTTAAAATTTCAAAAATCTATTGCTATTAATCTATTGCCGTCGACCAACGATACAATAGAATAACAATAACGAATCTCTTATATTATACAATTTTATAGATATAATATAATTTTACAATTACAATGCAAAAATAAACAATATTAATAATTATAATACTAAATTTACATTTATTATAATAAATAATATTATATATGGAATATTGCGAGAAGTAATTACATTAAACATTTTGTAAAATACTTTTATGAAATCACAAATATTCTTTAACATACTTTAGTAATTATGCTTAGTTGTCTAAAAAATGTTGTGAAATGTGGTATAACAATTGCTGTAGTAATGAATTGTGTAAAAAAAGTGTAAAAAAGAGAGTAAAATATTTTTTTTAAGCTCTCAACGCTTTATTATTTAATATATATTTATTAAAAAAAAAAAAAAAAAAAAAAAAAAAAAAAACAACGTATTGTAATACCCATATCATAAGTGTTAATAATTGTTTAAAATTTAAATAATTTTTAATATAATATTATGTATAAGTTCCGATTTTTAATTATATTCCCAGTTTTTGTTAAGTTTTATAAATTCAATTTTTTTGTTTATATTTTGAAAGGACATTTTATTAAAGCCATGTGAAGAAATATGCTATGTGTTCTTAAAAATATTTTGCTAATAATTGTTTTTAGTTTGGCTATAACTAAAGAACGAGATTAAATATTTAAATTTTTCTAGCTTAATGAATGATTCTTATGAAATTAATAAATTCAAATCTTTTTTTTTTTTTTTATTAATAGTGCAATTTCTATCACAGAATTAGACGAAATATAATTTTAAAAGGTAATTTTGCATTGTTAATGTTTAAAATTTCGTTTAAAATTACACACTATTTGTTCAAATTAGCAATAAAGAAATCTAATTGTGATACAAGTATGATTGTTCTTATTGTCATTGCAATGTTTATAAGATCACTTTAATGAATTTTCGAAAAGTATGAATAAATTCGAAAAATAATTGTTAACAAAATTTAATATTTCATTATTATAATTATTGTTCGTAAATTAAAATTTATTAAATAAATGATTAAAAATAAAGTATTGTTAATTTTTATCGATTAAAGAGAATAATTGAAAGAATTCGATTTCCAGAGAGTCAATGTAGAAATATTACATAAAAAAAAAGACTAAATTAAAATTAATTTGTACAATTAAACTTATCTTTACAAATCTAATAAATAAATCCATTTCAATATTTAACCTTATACTTTAAGTATAAAAATTGCAAGTAAACCCTTCAACCCTTAATAATAAAAGTTAAATGCATTGTAATATGTACTTGAGACTAAAAACGTAATTAATTTTTTCTATCAGTTATTTTTGAGGCTTTTTATTGTAATTTAAAGAAAATTAATCACTGTTTTGAAATGCCGAGATAATTATCTTTCCATTCGAATTGTTTGATAATTTTAAGCAGAATATCTATTGTTTGCATGGCACGACACTGCACATATTCAGGTATAGAATTTTAATTTATTTTAAATTTCTAAAATAACGTTTATGATTTTACGACGTATTTTATAATTAAATGAAATATCCTACGTTATTCAACAAAGTGGCCAATCGGCTTGTTTTATTATTATTTTTTAAATAATAAATTATAAAAAATTAACATGTAAAAGTATCACTACGATCGTTGAGCTTCACGTCATAATTCTATATACATGATAACGATAATTTTTACTAATAATCATATTTCTAATTATTCGTATTTACCTGTTTAAGTTTTCTATTTTTATTTCACATTTTAAGTTGCAAGTATTAATTACATATACTTTTACCGGTGGTGATAAGCAATACTGTAAGGCTATGAATATTGCAAAATGTATAGTATAGTTATTTAAATACATATATGTAAAAATATTTTTGAATAATAATAATTATCACTATAGTTACCATCTGTATATATATATATATATATATATATATATATATATATATATATATATGATTTTTAATAGATAATTATATGCTGTACAAACACAGATTAATAAGTATTTTAATTGTAGCTTAGTAATAATATACATAGATTGCATATACAATGAAATTACAAGATATTTTTTGTATAATATTATGTAGTGATATTTTAATAAATTAAAAGAGCGTGAAGATAATTTAAAGAACGTGTTTTAACGTAATACGTTTATTGAAAATTTGATTAAAAAACCATTTTATAATTTAAATTGCTCGAATACATTTTGTTTCCTCTTAGTTACAGCTAGGGTTACTCGTATGTTTAGAAATTAATTTCTTTTTGTTTTATTATATATATATATATATATATATATATATATATATTTATATAGAATATATTTAACGTCTTAGAAAAAGATATAATAAAAATGCAATGAAAGTTTTATGACTTTCGAACGGAGCTATGCTTAACTCACTAAAAATTCAAAATATTGAGTAAAACTAGAGTTCTTCTGACTTATTTGCTTGGAAATTAATTTTATATTTTACAACCAACATATATTTGTATACTATTTGTCTGGTTTGCATCCTATTAAACTGAAAAATTAACATTATTAATTAATAATAAAATTGCATCGCTTAGTTTTTTTTTTAAATTGACAGTTCATATAGCCCCGGTTAAAATTACATGCATATAATTAAGATTTTTAAAATTAAATTTCTATCACTCAAAAAACTAACGTCACTTGCGCATTCATCACTTTTTTTTTGTTTGTTTGCACTTTTATTAAATTACGTATTTTTAAAAAAAAATTCGATTGAATTACCTTATACGGATTGACTGTCTGATAATTCCTGAAAATTCTATTTAACCATTACTCTTACCTATACATTTAACATATTTTACGAGTAAAATTATAATAAAATATTAAAAGCACTTTATATTTAATTAATTTCGTAACTAATATACATTCTATCTTACTTATTTCATAATATATGTCTGTCTTTATTACGAATGCATTTTTACTTTGCTCAAAGGGCTTAAATCTAATCATAAAACTTCTTTAACTTTTATTAATAGAAGCCTTTCGTGGTAAAAATATGTAGCTAAGCTCTGTTTTAATATTACATTAAATGTTACTTAAAGTAAAATTTTATTTTATATTGAATAATACGATTGTATTTTTACGTAAAAATTTATTTCAACAAGTTAATTAAATATGTTCTGAATCAAAATTCGATGAAATTGCTTTTTTCTATTATTGGAATCATTATTCGTTTCTCAAACCCATGTAACATCTAAATCGATCAAAGTCCTGTCACTCAACATGAAACATTGAAGTTACGTAAAATCAACGTGTCAGGCTTAATTCTAATTCTATTCAGATCATCGTCTGTACAAGTAATCCGGCCTTCGGAATCGCAGATGATTCGATGATCGTGGAAGCATTACATTCCGTATATTAACATCAATGTGCATGTATTACGTACGAGCTACCACACTACTACCACGTAAGAATATCAATGAATTGGGCTTCACGCGACAGTGACGATGCTACAACATGGACATGTTATCCTTAAATCAGAAAGAAATTTTCCTGAAATGCATTAAAGTATATAACATAATCGTAATTCCAAATGTATGTCTGAAAGATATTTAAAGTGAAAAATCTTAAATATAAATACGTCACTTTATATTAGATATTTAAAGCGTTTAAAACGATTTTCACTGAAATGCAATTTTTATGTAAGTTGGGCAGTGACGTGTAATAAAACTAATCAACGAACTTTGAGTAAAATATTGTTCATCCCATAGTGGAATTAATAGGAAAAATCAATTGCTTGAACATGTTTAAATCCTAATAAATTGAACAATATGTTATTTATGCGCATTTCGTATGCTATATATAAGAGATTATTTACATCATTTTCTTCGATACGTAATAAATATTGAAAGATCGATACAATTATAGGTGTAAATACTTGAAAAATTTATATTTACTAATATACATATACATACATTATCCCAATGTTAAAATAGAAGATACATTAAATATTAAGTAAGTCGTTTTGGAAAAACATAATCCTATGTTGAACAAAACGTTCGCATTATTATTTTAAATATATAAATTCAAAATGAAACAATAATTTTAGAAAAATGTAGCAGATCTTCAAAAAATTATTTTAATCTCTCAGAAACTGATAGCGGCTTCTACATGATCAAATCTTAAAAGATTGCAAACAAAAATTGTGATACGTACCAATACATATTCTTTGATTCACAATCTCAACAATACAAACTTATTTTTACTTAAAAACTTACGCTACGCCAAAGTCTCTAAAATTACTATAGAAATTTCTTCTTAAAACATAATCCATTAAACGCAAAATCTAATCAATACACTTTATCTTCTCTCTCTCTCTCTCTCTCTCTCTCTCTCTCTCTCTCTCTCCATATATATATAATAATTTATTTTCAATTTGTTTCAATTCAAGCATTAAATGTTGAGATGCATTTTTAGTCGAGTTGAGTGTGAAAAATCCAAATGAAAATTCTTCGAATTCTCATCTACAAATTATATATTGAACAAGCAAAATTTTTATTATCTATGTAATATGGTATCGGTGCAATATATAAGAATATTAAAACAATCCAAATTTTTTTATATATGATAAATGGATGAAAAATTAATTTTTTGTGAAAAAATGGTAGATAAATCATTAATAATGTAAAACATTTTCAGCGTTTTAGTGTATAAGTAAATTAATGATCAGATCGATCTTCTACTTAAGTATTTATTATCTTTTGAGGCATATTACAAGTTAAAACAAATAAAGATTTGATTTGCAGAAAATTTCAATATCCTATAATTAAACGTTTCCTTCATGAATTTACTAATAGGCACTTGGTTCAAACTTTATTAAATTACTTTTATGAAATGCAGACTTATTAAATGCTTTATTTATTTTACATTTTATATATTTCACATTTTTTGTAATATTTGTTTACAATTTTAATTGAGTAAATCACAAGTGAAGATCTTTTTAATAATTTATTTATTTTCTCATTGAAAATTAAACAAAATATTAGAAAGGTTTTGATTTATGCTTTACTCAATGAAAAAAAGGAACATTATAAGATTCTAACTATCTTTTATAATTTCAATTATTACTACGGGAAATGTAAAATGATTGCAAGTATCCTAAACCAATACGCACAAATACAATTAATGCTGAAGTAAGCTTAGATTATTAACGTTAATATATATATATATATATATATATATATATATATATATTAGACGTAATTGGAACCGTTTAATAATTTCACAGCAAAATGGGATTAGTATTTTGATAAATCTTTCACAAAGTTTACTTTAAAATCTTATCATTTAACTACGTTTGCAAGTTACAATTATAAGCCTTAAATTTTGAATTTCTCTTCAATTTTTTGATTCAACGCTCAAACAAATAACAGCTTCACTATTGAAAATAAATCGTTCTACAAAATCTCATTGTTATTGTTACGAAACCTCTTCTAATTAATAGCACTTTGAACGAGGTCGAAGCTAATTGCAAATATCTTTTATTGTAATCTTTACAATATATATCTGCGAATAACATCTGCTATACATTAAATATAAAATTTTCATCAATTCGTATTAGAAACAATTTATTTTATAAACACAAGGCATTATTAATGCTTATGAGACGATTGATCGATTAGTTTATTTTTTAAGCGAGTAAATCCCAGGAATATTATTTCGAAGCAGAATCTAGAATTTCGTTAGAGAGGAAGGCGGTATAAGAATGCCGTTGAATTACAATAGTAATCTTTGCGAATCGTATAATTTATCCTTAGATTTTCTTTAATTACATGTCCTTTATAAAAAGCATTTCGATTCCGATGAAAAAAAGCAAGTTTTTTTTCTTCGTATATTACAAATTGCTGCATTAACGTAAGAAACGGGCATTATTCTATTGATCTACTGAGCTGCGCACAATTGAAGATGCTACGTTTATAATAACAAAATTACGAACTTCGTGATATGAATTGACAAAAATTTTACGCAAAGTATTATTATATCCCTTGGCCATTCGGCCAATCTAGCAAAATGATCAACTCTGTATCGTCAGTCACGTTCACTTTTATGCATTTTAATGGCAAATACGAATGGAAATACAACTGACACCGACTATCTAAGCTCTAGTCAATTATATTATCGATGAGCTAACCAAGGAGTGCGTATAGATTAATCACGCTTCCTTTTTTCCTACGAGAGCACATCACTGCCGTCACGTTTCTACTATAAAAAAATAAAGAAGAAGAAGCCATTACGTAATAGAAATAAAATCGAAACTCTGCGCCACTAGTTTCGCTCGCTTGTCAGCTGAAACTGCTCGCATCGTATTAGCATTTCAGATTTAACTATCGAAGCATTATTAATGATATTAAAGCGATTCTTCGCTCGACCAAGCGAAACATCCAATATATCTATTTACAGAAGATTGCGAGTACTGTTAGCGCGGCCCGAGCAACTTCCCGCAACTTCCTTCCTTTAACAGCGCGGCGAATCCTCCCATTAACAGGGCAAAATGTCGAACCAAGGCCGGCCCGAGCCAGCACAATACTGCAAAATATACAGGAGGACGAGAGAGAGCGACATCGAGGAATTATCCAACTCCTTGGGTGGCAGCGCACATAAATCACACGCTCCTCGTTGGCCTACAACTGCGCCGCGCGTAAATTCAACGAAACTTTGGCAATCGGAGTTACGGCGAGTCGGGGAACAACGAGGACACGATGTAGGTCCTCTAAGCAGGAAGTCGCGTGGTAGCGACGTGTCGTGGAGAAGCGTACGTCAGATTTAACGAATCGAGGTGCCGGCCGAGACTTGACCTTTGCCCCCTTCGCGTAGGTGGTGTGCCTAGTGTGTTTTGAGGCGTCTCGAGGCAGAATAACGACCGACTGAGAATTATTATTCCCTGTTCTATGGTCCTTTGGCATTTTCATTAGGTATGCCTTACGTACATAGGATCTTCGTCACTCGCTCTTCAGCATAATATTTATTATCCTTAGAACGGTGAGATGAGCAATAATCTAAGACTCTTATCTCGACCCTGGCGATAGTGGCCTGAGAAATTAATGCACTCTAATTAAATTTTCACATTGCGGAAAACTTTCCGATAATATCGAGCCATTAATAATCGCAATCGTGCTCCAAGCTACTAATGTGCCTAATAAATCGATTGGTTTATCGATAAATTTAAGGCAAGATTAGGCACATTATTTGGAAATAAAAATGATTTTTTAATGTGGTGTAATGGCTGGTAGGGTGGGTAGGTTACGCATGTGATTTCCTAATTTCAACCTCAAAGTTTGATAAAATTCGTAAAAAGACAAAAGACATTTTTTTTTTGAAATGGCGTGGTATTATATAATGAAAAATTCATTCTCTACTTTATCATTCGCATTATTAATAGTACCGAGGCCTAAACGGCTAATTCTAACTAATGATAATTACTTATCTTTATAGCAGGCGTCGCATACACGAATTCGCAAAAGATTCACGGTTCAAATCTTGCTTGCCACCAGCTTTACGATTATGTAGTAACGCAGCCTTAATTTAATCGGACCATCACAAATATGAAATAAATTTGGCGCAATCGACTAGAATTTTCGATACCAAGGTAAGATATTGATTTACACAGACTCAAACAATTATTGATATTTCCTCGACAATTAGTCATATTAATGCGTCCTTTAATTTCAATTCCCACTCTTTACCATATTGCTATTAACTTTATTCTTATTAATTAAGTATTATTATTATTGATTAATTGAAGTTTGCATAAAGTGTCAATTATGCTTTAAAACATCGGTGTCGAATGATAAAACGTCCAGCTCAATTAATAATCAATAATTAATAATTCCTAGTCTGAGAGAACGAAACGAATTCTCCAGATCATTAAATTCATGTCAAAGCAAACAATTAATACAAAGCCAAGGCCAATTGCCATTTGAATGAAAATCTTCATCGATCCATCAAGAAACCCCGCGCCCCGGGTTCGTCACAACAACTTCCTCCCCGCTACAGCCCAGTCGCAATGTCTTTGGAATTTCAGAAAGAGACCGCTAATGAAAGTGCAGTAGGAGCCAATTAGCTGACACTAAGACACGAGCATAAATAACAAGGGGATGAGCCGACTCCCAGTGCAGCAGCCGAAGCCGTAACCAGAGGAATGATTCACAAGAGCAAGAGCATCAGAGTGGTAGGTGGAATGGCTAATGTGATATTGTTGTTACATCGGCAGGGCGCGACCGCTCTTTCCGCACTTTTCCCCCCTCGAGTTTCAGCTCGTTTTCTTTCTTTACGCTCTCGCTTTGATGTGTTTATTTATCGTCTAACCTGACGATTCATTTAAACATTGAGGCGCATGAGGCAGGAGGGTCGACGGTGATGCTTAATTGAAGCCAATATTTTTGCTGAAACTCGCTGTATCGCGAGCGACCTCACGGGTGTCTATTGTGTAACGGAATCGTTCGCGGCCCTTTATCTCGACCGAATAAAGTGTAATTTATTTCGACCCTTTACGAAAATTGTAATCGTGACTAGCGTCCTTATCCTCCAAGTGCTTCATCGACTCTCTTTACGGCCAAAGCACCAAGATTAAATGTAGGCTGCGTCGTAAGTTACTTGGCTGTTATTCGGCGAGCTTTTCTTTCTCTTCTTTTCCTTTTTTTTTTTTTTTTTTTTTTTTTTTTTTTTTTTTTTTTTTTTTTTTTAACAGTGGCAATATCGTGTAATATTATGGGATGAAAAATGTTGAATAATGTTGAATTGTGATATAAAAAAAATGGAGGAGCTTTCTTTTTCTTTTTTTTTTTTATAGAGAGCGAGAGTCCTACTTTCAATGAATAACTTCTGCAATCAGCTTGTAATTACTTTATAACGGAGCTATAGAAATTTGTATATTGCATTAGTTACAAAGATAATTTCTTTTTTATCCGACGATAGCACGAGTTGGAGACATTTCGCCGTATAAAAGTCGTGAATTTTTGTACGCAACTGGACTTTAAAGATTTAAGATTTAAATTTTTAATCTATTTAAAAGTAAAAACAGTCGCGCTCGCATCTTTGGTCTCAACATAATCTGTAATCGTACTTATATAAGTTACATATTAAGTATAAAATTACATATTCACGTAAATATAAAAACACATCATCCTGTATTTATTAAAATATCAATTTAAGCAAAATTTAGTTGATGTATTATGTTGAATCATTTACTGACTGTCCGAGCCAATTTTTCATAAGTTTTAAACATTATAATCCATACTACATGATTTTCACATAATTAGCATGATTTATTGAACGAGATCATTTGTCTGTGTATTGTATAAAAAATAATATTTTAATTTATAGGATATTTTTTAATATATTCGGCAGAGAATCTTTAATTTTCCAGGACAGTTCATTGTATTTTTCATATTGAAAATTCTATACGTATATATAATTAGAATTTGGGAACAATTTTATTATTTACCTTTCTGCTATTCGTTTAAGCTAATTATTAAAAAATAATAATAATAATAATAATGATAATAATAATAATAATAATAATAATAATAATAATAACAATAATAATAAGATAAATAAATAAATAAAAAATACACTTCCCATCAACGGGCGTATTACATTTTAATTGTCATATTTTCTTACCAATAATTTTTACGTAATTAAATGACTATAATTTTAATTTAGCATAATGTAAGTCTTCCACACTCGTACTTGTACAATGAAAGAGCTCATGAATTATAAATTCAATGCACTGATATTGCCACTCTTTACGTTATTTATGCACTACGCGTTGAATGAAATGTAGACAATTTTAAAAGATTCATAGTCCTCGATAACGTCTTTTATTATTTTCTATTTTTCTGCACCTCCCGCCATCGCCTACGTAATTTCGTAATTACACGTATTTTATGCATTATATATTAAAATATATGAAAATATATTTATATAAATATATAAATATATTAAAAGTTTGAATTTTTTCTTATGTAGAGCCGTGTGCTTTATGTGTATATAATTGACTTTTCGTCATATATCTATTGTATGTGTAAATATTTATCTTAAAAACTTTTACAGTTCAATACCGTGTGTTAAATCATATTTATTGAATGCATTCTTAATCAATAAGCGTAGATAATAATTTTAAAATAAAAATGAAATTTTTTTATCGTGAATTTACTCGGTAATTTCCTCAAAAAACCTGGCCCTCATTCGACTATTTCAAAACAAAAATTTCCACTTGTGAATTAACCATAATTAATTAACGATAAATTTGTAAATTCAGTAATTTTAGTAGTTTTTCAACAAAATTTAACGATACTTTATTATCAAATACTGATAATTGAAAATGCATATTAATTCTTCCAACTATAGACTATCGCGCTGGAATAATATGATTTACGTTAAGATTCCATCTACTAAGGCCATCTTATCTTATATAAGTAATATTGTCTATATAAATACAGTGCAAACTTTGTCTTATCTTCGTCTGCACAATGAAAACCGAGTATCATAATTTTTCGATAAAATTTTTCATATAAATTTAGCAAGGTTGTATCATCGTATTTCAAATTCTGTAAAATACTGCAGCTAACGTAACTCGCAATAAATTTTTAACATTGTTTTCTTCATATTATGAAAAAAAAACCGTAAAGCTTGAGCATGAATAAGTCTATGTGTACAAAAAGCACACACATACACATACATACATATCTATCTATCTATCTATCTATGTATATATATATATATATATATATATATATATATATATATATACGCAGAGGCAGCAAAGAGTTATTAATAAATATCTTGAAAGGATTATTAATGAGTTTGTAAAGTTTTTAGATCTGCTAGTCTAAGGATTTACGTTAAAATAACATTTTAAACGTTTAACATCACCCGCGACTATTTACGTGTTTCCCTACTTTTTAATCGTTAGTCAACAAAAAAAAAAAAAATAAAAAAAAAATAATGATTCTTCTTTCCCCGCATTGTCGGTACTTTCTTCCATAAAATTAGGAAATATAAATGAGACTTATTTATCGAATTGAATTTCCCTGGATAAACGATAAACGTATCGAGCCGCCCGATACGGCTCGTCTAAACTTCTCCTCGATACATCCGAAATATTCGCTTAAACCTTTGTAATTCTCGGGCCAACAAGTCGGAACTCTATGAGAAATATGTTGAGCTTAACGTTTTGCAAGAAGCCTCCCTCTACTCTTTTACACCTAGTAGAGTAAAAACTTTGTATTTTCTGCTTCGGCCGTCTCCTCTTTAATCATGCGTGCGGGAGTATCGGAGAAAATACTTCGTCAGTAATGGGATATCCTCCCCCCCTCCCCCCCCCCCCCCCCCCCCACCCAACCTCATCCGCATCTGCCCTTATTACCCCGACCCCATAACTCCTCTTTCCCGTCCCATCTCTATCTACATATCTGTAGCTCTTTAGTTCACGAGAAAAGCAAACAGGCCGGAGGCGCGCGTCGTTTTGCTTCCTTATCAGATGCAAATTTATCTTATCTGCGGGCGACGGCTCACGCGCACACGCGCAACGATTTCACACCTCATTGAACGTTCTTCGGGTGCAGGCATTTGCTCACCGGCAGCCGATGCCCCGGCGCCGTGGCCCATTACCTGTGAAAGACTGAGAGATAGAGATAGAGATAGAGATAGAGATAGAGATAGAGATAGATAGATAGAGAGATAGGGGGGAGGGAGAGGTAGCGAGTGATAGAAAGAGAGCAAGGAAGAAGAAAGTAGCCGACGCCCCGGTTATCGCGCGATATAGTCGCTTGCATTATGCGCGCGACGCTCACGCATAACCGAAAACGATGAGTGCGCTCGCGCACGTCACCCTCGACTTTATTACTTTTGTTCTTCTTTTTGTTTTGTTTGTTTCGAACTGGTGGCACATAGGTTGATAACGGCAAGCGTCGAGGCTCACCAAGATGGCCATCGGAAGTATAATCTGCGGAGCTAACACTCCGAAAATCAAGCGAAAAAAGGCAAAGGTATATTATGCTTTCCGATTTTTTAATTTCCATTTTTCGATTTTGAGTCCTCTCGTAATTTGTATCCGCGAATCGCGCTCTTTTGCTTGATCTTACTCTCCAGCGATTGGCAATTAATTACATTCGCCCGTGTTAACAATTATTCGGGCAAAGTGAATTTTCACTTCGCGCGATCAGTTTTGTTTGCAGTAGCCGCGCGTGACGTTAATGTAGAAAAGTCAAAAGTCAAAAGTCATTAAATCTGATAACTCGATTGATTTATTGAGTATTTCATTATAAATATTATACGATAATGCTTTTACAACATTTGCATGTTTATTTCGATTATTAAATTCAATTATATTTACAACAACTGATATGAATGCAAATATTTTTCGAACGGAAGCAAGTTTATGTGCGTTTTTACATTTACAAAATAATACAAACTAGCGGCAAAACATACTTAGTAAGTCCAATTGTTCCAAATTGTTCAAAATTTTCTTACAATATTCCTTTGCCGATTAATTAACAATTAATGCCGCATTACATTTCTAATTGTATCACAAATATATATTATTAATATTTCATTCCAAGGCTTAAAGACTATTTGTCGAAACTCGCGCGCGCAACAAAAACAATGTATAAACTAAACCAATTACCATTACAAATGCATAATTGCAATAGTATAACTGCATATTATATAAATTGTTCCAATACGCGCTCATATGTATTTGCTCTTGGGAAGTGAATAAGAAATAACAGCTCATAACTAACTAAAAGCATATAATATTAAGCTCCCAACTATTACGTAAAAAGCTTTCATCGCTTAGCTTCGTTGGCTCATAATCCATTGTTGCTAATGCAAAGCGACAATGAAGGAGATGGGAAAACAGTAAAGGAGAACTCACAACGATCCACGATTTTAGTAGGCATGTGCTCGTGAAATACTCTTTGTGCGACGCATGTCAACGTATATTCATAAAAATCATGGCATGAGCATTGATTGATAAAGCATGGAAAACTGCACGCAAGTTAATCATCGATTTTGTTTTATAATATTTCCAATGCCGCAAGATCACATTGACTCCCCGACGACTAATAAGTGAATGTGAACATTTACTTTCCGCTCCTTGGCCATTAAATCTTTTCGTAATTCACTGGCAATTCGAGTCATACGCACATTAAGAGCATTACACTCTTCGTTCATCTATACGGACGAATAGAAAAAATTCGCTGATAAATATGCCGTAACTTGTTTCACCAACATCTTGAAAAATATACGACAGAATATAAAGTTAAATTGAATTCAATATGAATGCCTTATGAACTTATGAAGCAACATAATACTTTAAAATTGACTTTGACCTATTTAAAATTGATACTTTTAACATTACATCGGACAGGATTTTAATAAATATTAATAAACCTTATGGGTTAAGTTGCTATGGTAAGCTTAAACAAAGTTTTGCTATTAAAAGTATCTAGAAATCAAATGTATACACGTAACGTTGCTGAAGATTAATTAATTCCTGTGATCAATGGAATGTATGAATATAAATTTCATGGTACTACGTTGTATACGAATCAATAATAAATTAATGAAATGATAACACAAGTTCGGTCGATTTATTTTAATATTATTGTTTCTATATGCATATATATATAATTAATGCTATATATAATTAATAATTAGCACTGATAATAAATGAGCTTTAATATGATAATCTCAAGATCCGAAAGATAAAATTTCAACTACCGATTGTAAATGCTCATTACCGAGAATAGTTATAATAAATTTATGAATTTTCACTCGAGCTTGCCAATATTCAATTTATAATTATTGCACGATGACAAAATTTTACTAGAACTTTATCTTATTCTATTAGAAATAACAGTTTACCAAACATATATAAATAATTACTTTTTTCAACGTAACTCAATATACTTAAATGAAAAGCAAACAAAGAATTTAATTAAATTCGTAAATACAAAGAAAGATGGTGAAACTTTTTATTGTCTTAAAAACGATGTCTTTTGTTCCACAAATAATGGATCGTACTTATATATAAATAAATCAGCCCTCATTCGAAGAGTTAAACGTTCGATGAAACTGGCTCAAGATATCCAATACACTTGTTTTCGTCTTGACATTTCGTGCGCAATGCGAGTGAATTACAAGGACATTTAATGGCGAATAAATGGACATGGGGCGGGTTTTATGCCTCCTTTAAGGAGACGGTTTGACCTTATTTTTTTATAGACGACGGAAAGAAGCTGGATCGAGGCTACCTTCCAGAAGCGAGAATGCACGAAATTCATCCCGAGCGCAAAGGACGAGCACCGGTGAGTATTACAACAACGTTTGCGAGTCCATTAAAGCTCTATACTCGATCTTTTTCTACTGTTTCTTGGTCTTTTTTTTTTGTTTTTTTTTTTTTGTTTTTTTTTTGTTTGTTTTTGTTTTTCTTTAAATTGTCCTATGCCCAGTTTAAAGCGTGCGACCGTTATATTACGATGATGGGGTTATCAGTGGAGAGCAGAGAAGCCACTGGCATATTCAATAATTATACACGACTTATAGAAAGAGAAGTGTAGCAAAAGGCTTTGGCGAGTATACATATGAATCGCTTGACTCACTGCATTTTTCGTTATTTTTTTGTTTTTTTTTCTGTATTTATTTGAAAAAGTGACTTTGACGTTTATACTTTTTATTTTATCGTTTAACGTCCCGAGAAAAATATCGTCTTTGAATTATGTATGATTTGTGCATTTAAGCATTTAACCATAAAAACATTCGTTAGAAATGTGTTTGTAGTGCGATAAAGCATTGTTAATCATAGTTTTAATACCCTATCAATTAGCGATGTCAATTATTTTATTAACAATTTCATTAATTATTGGAACTTCAATTATTTCACATAAAGTCTTGGAATTTTACAAAGATCTGAACTTAATTATGATTTTCCATAGTAATTGCATTTTGTGTGTGTGTGTGTGTGTGTGTGTGTGTGTGTGTGTGTGTGTAATTGTAACACTTTCCGTCAGTATTGGTACAACTACCGTAACCATTATTATAAAGATATTAATTTTAGGGATAGTGAATTATAAAATATAACATTCAAATATTATGTATAAAAGTTGTTTGGCAATTAATCATATTAAATCTACGTATAATTTATTTGTTTCTATTGCTTTTATCGCTATTATTTCTATGCCAATAAATTCAGTTGATAATATTAGCGAACAGACTAATTAATTTTCAAACTTAGATAATTGTGAAATTGGAAATTAATTGCGGGACGTTTATTGTTCGTGCACTTTCTAAAGTCAAGACCAGTGACCGAAACACATGGGTTGGAAAATATTAATTGCAATTTCATAGGTATTTGATAATCGATAAATTTGTTTATGTAAGCGATTTACGCAAGTTTGCAACAGTAGAAAATTATTATAATTGTTTCCGTCTGATGGATCAGAATATATATAAACGTGTATTTATTATTTTTTTTGTTTTTGTTTTGAAACGTACAATCTTAATGACATGCATAGATATGCTTCGGAAAGGCCACTTTTACATGTTTTCAACTGTCGCTATCGCAACTGATTTTGATGTGATTCTCTTTTTATTTTCACAATACTACGTAGAATGAAGATTACTACCGTTATTGAGCCTTTGAAAATAAATTTTGTCGCACGCATTGCGCTCATCGTGCTAATACACTTAAATAAGTGCAACGACAGGGCAGTGCCAGCCGCGATGATTAAATGTGCACAAGTCATACACATTTTACATGCAAATGAATTTTTCTCGGACTTAAACAGTCTTTTCTCGCTTAATTATTATTTTTTTTCTTTTTTCTTCATTTTATCAATCATGACTATTATATATCGCTATGTCACGAGCATAACACTTATTATCTTCTCGGCCGTCATTTGATATCCATTCACAAAACTTCGCTCTATTCCGCGACTCATTTATCTCTCCTCCCCTCACTCCACATCGTCATCGCCAGCCCAGCACGTGGTGAAAAGGGCAAGCAGTTGCCCACGTTGCCACCTGCGACACAATAACACAATTGCACAAATTCCTACGAGCATTACGTGCATATATGCAATTAGATGTGCGTATACGCATCGTAATGCAAGTATTTGCACGCAAACATGGTTTTAACGAAAAACAAAATTAATTGTGCTACCTCATATCATTTTTCTTTTATGATTTACTTTTTTCTTTATTCTCATTACGTTTGTGTAGGTTTGAAGATGTACAGGGCGATAAGAATGCAGAATACGACGTGATCACTACTTCAAGGTGAGGCACAAAATGACGATTGTGCACCCGCCGCCCCTAAGGGACACCCGCACGTACGGGAAAAAATCGCGGTTCCTCTTTGCGAAGGTGTAACTTGTAGACGTTCCACATCCACCTGTTGCTCGTGTGCACATAACCGAGCCCGGGATTTAATTGAGAAATTATGAAAGAATACTAAAATGGCGGACCGTAAGAGTCCGGTGTTCTGCATTGCTTCTGATGGGCAAATCGATCGAACCTTATGAAATCTTGATGGATCGGTTAATATTATTGGGCTATTGGGATAAGGGAGATTCATACTCGTATAATTCACCCTCAACGTTCAATCAATTACATTCAGGGTATTTTAATGGGATTCCGGTAAATCGACAATTGTCAATGAATTGCTGTAAAGTACTTGTAAGTCAGGGGCGATAGGCGGGAGGGGGATGGACGAAACCAATTCCATTAATTAAGGCTTAAGGAGCTTAAGGAGATTATACAATGTAATGAATTTTTCAATTTGATGGGAAAGTCAAATAAATTGTTGTGCATTTAGAGCATTTAAATGATAAAAGCGTCCTGCTGTATTTAATTGCATACATTTATAATGGAGAAAAAACAATTATTAGCCTTCCACTCGAGTTTGTTTTTCAATTAATTGGCTTAATTGCTATTTCTCCCTCGATTAGTGACATTTTATATAATTACGCCCATAATTTCGAAGTCGATTGATTTGTAAAGAAACGTTTCTATTTAAAATACTCATTAAGCTTTACTTATTCATATTGGATTTCATTATATACCGTTCAATTTTCGATTGGTTACATTTGTCAGAATAAAGAATCCTGTTTAATTCAAGCACCTGTATTCGACTTTTCGTAACTACTATATAAAGGATACGATACAAGATTATTATATTCAAGGAATTTAATCTTAAGTTAAAGACAATCTTATCTCATTTTAACGTAAATAGTATCAAATATTAATTCGAATTTTCATTTATCATAAAGCTATAGAGAATATATCCTGTCGTTTTAAAGCGTGTATCGTTGACAAAGGACATTTTTTTCATAACAGTATTATATACATTATTATAAATATAATATATAGTACTTTGGTAATCTCGATTAAATAAGTAAATTATAAATATATTATTGTAGTGACGGTTGAATAAATACTTGGTTGCAAATTTTGCTTTTCGGATCGAAAGATTTACAAAAATATTTTCATATTTCATACGGTATTAATGCAAAAATAATTAACTTATTACTATTCGTATAATTGAGCTTATTTTTATGAATATTACACTTGTTACGCTTATAAACAAATGTTAAAAATGCAACATTTAACAATAAATACATTCTTTATTGGGTTTTACGTTTGCGTACGAATTTATTTCGTTCGAAGAAATCTTATAATTAACATATATTTTAACTCTGCTTCAATTACGTTTTTATATTATTTTTCTTATTGATTCTAAGTGCTTTCGAAATATCGCTGGATTAAGAGAGATAGAAATAGCTATATAAAATGATTTTATAAAATTTCGACGTGCAAGATACATAAGACAAACATATTAATGTTAAATTTAAGTAATTTGTACATTATTATTACAATTTCATGAATGCAGCATGAACAATAATAAATCATCAGTGTAATATATTTAGCGCGTAAGGGGATAAGTATCGGGAGTGTGATATATGTCATATTGTTTAATATAATTATATATCTAAGACAAAGTAAGTCTTGATAAGATATTCGTATGGCAAATATAAGATTCAGTTGCCTTCGGTGTATTAAATTTCTATTTGACTTTGACGTGAATTTCGCGTTGAATTATCATTGAAAACCAATTAGTTTAAAAAATGCCAATAATTAATTATTTATAGCCATAGAATTTTAAAAAATCTATCCATCAAGATTTCAAGACAAACCTTATTTAAGATAAGATTTTATCATTTTACAGTAATACATTATTATATTTTTGGCATCTGTTCATCACAATTTTATCACTATTTTTAGACTATTTAGATAGATATTTAGATTTTATATATATATATATATATATATATATATATATAAATTTTGTTTATTTACAATAGATATTTAGACTATAGACTTTTATAATATAGATATTATGAGTATATACTGTACTTTTAAGTATTTATAAAACTGATTGAGAAGAATTCGTTCCCTCGTATGTTAAAGTTAACGACACTCGAGCAAAGGATGAATATCTCGGAATAAAGAAAATTTATATGAAACGGCAATGCTGCGGATAAATACACAAATCGCGTATGTTAAAATTTTTACAAAAGTCTCTCGCACAACGCACATAAATCCTCTAAATTTCCGCTTAAATAACAATTAATTTGCATAATAATGTTTCGAATTTTAAAAGAATTTTCCATAAATTTTTCATAAATTAATAATAGACGTGTAATTTATCAGTAATTCGCTCTCATTTTCTTAATAAATATGTCCTTCCGATTACCTCGACGATGTAAAAATATGATTACGTATATCTCCTGTAATTGGCTAAGAATCGCTTTCCTAACCGATCATCGTCCCCTTCAAATCCTAAATTCTATATTTTCGCAGCAAGTTTCATTACATATCTATCGATGTGCAACAGTAATTAATTATCGAAAGTGGCCGGCACTGATTTACGAATGAAAATCACACGACCGACGGCACCTTCTCCGTTCAAAGTTAATGCCCGGGTTTCATGAGTGCAGCTCTATCTATTAATACTAATGCACGATAATCTTTGACGATAAGTACGAGTCAATGTTTTCACCCCCTCGAAATTATCCTTACTCGACTCTCTCCCAAAGTAAATAGTCAACTATTCGGTGCAGTTCGCGTCAGTCGCAAAGTACTTCACACGGTAATAATAAATAGAGGAGTTCCGAGACGCGATGAGACACGGCTAAGATTCGATCTTGATTTACCAAGACTTGCAATGTATATCCTAATTTCTTACATCCTTGTACGACTTGTTGATGATAACAATATAACAATGAACCATCGTATCTCATATATGTGTGGCTCGTGTGTAAATGCTTCGTTTACAAGCTCATCTTACATCAGCACATCGACGCTTTTGCTTGAAAGCCAAAACGCAGAGGAAGCGAAGACGCCAGTATCTCGGTGGACGAATTTTGTAATCGGCGCCAGATAGCGAGGAGGAAACGAGTGCTGGTGCTTACGGGAAGGTTGGGGGTGGGGGGACTCCGTGTTCTTAGATCAGCTTGCGATCGAGAGCCAAGGCGACGTCGCATATGTCGGGCGGGTGGTCGTGGGTGGCACGGAGCAGTCGGTGGGCCGAGCGCGGGACGTTATTTTCACCGTTGACCCCTCGTGGCTGGCTTGCAGGTGCTGCTGCGGCCACTCGTACACCCATCACTGTGGCACTGGGGCGGACGTCCAGGGCTTCGCGACCGGAGCCGCCGCCGAGGCCGAGCGAGAAGAATGGAGTCCCGGGAAGAACACCAAGCATTGCCCGACCGACGCTTACGGGACCATCGAATTCCAGGGCCTGCCCCACCCGACCAAAGCACAGGTAAGTTGGACGAGGATCTCGAGCCTCGTCTCGGCAGCTTCCTCTTGGCTTTTTATATACAATAATTGTGTACGTGCTTAGGATTATCGGGCTTGGCCTTTGCTTATTGATACGAGCGCGGCTGGAATTTACACGGGAGAGACAATGAGCTTGCGACGTTTACTTTCGCGATAAAGCGCTTGGGTGAATGGGAGGGAAGATGGTCAAAATTCGCCATTTGTTAAATGGCTAAAGAATGGATTTGACGTGACGTGTAGATTGAGAGAAGTCGCGAGTTGTAGGTAATGATATCGGTGGGGTTTATCATCGCGCAATGGGGATTTGCAAACTTGGTGACGTCGTTTAATCTATGGACAATGTCAGTGTGAAATGCCAGTTAACGATGGATTTTGGACTTTAAATGCTTGTCACACCGTGTCGGAAAGTAACATCATAATATCATCATCATAATTGAAAAATAATCATTCGTCATAGATTACCGAGATGATGAAAATGCGTTTCGCTCGCCTTCCATGAAACGCATCGAGTGAGTAATCTTTCAATATTCGTGAGATTCGTGATTCCAACTGTTATTTTTATCGCAGAATATATAAATAGTTATTTGTTAAATTTATATTCTGCTTATGTGTATGCATTCTTGTAGTATTGACAATAATCAAGGCTATGAAAATAGTTTGTTTTTTCCCTTTGATTTTATATATAACGTTTATTGGTAAATTTAAGCAATTTTAATACTGCTTTAAAGCCAGATAAATATGATCTTTTATCGTTATTGTTAGTAAATCTTATACGACGTTGCTTTATTTCAATATTTCACTAAAATTTACTTAAACGTTTAAAAAGCAAGCGAGCTTTAATGAAACGTGAATTAAGAAATTTACAAAAGTTCGCTTAAACGTTCCGTAACGTTAGAAATTGCTGCAATTCATTTTGCATTTATTTTTATCTTGACTCTTGATGAAGAATTCTGTTTTATTTATCTTCATCAATTCAATAAAACATGTCGGTCTATATAATGAACAAATATAGACAAAGCAATAAATAAATAAAAAAACATAATATAACGAAAAATTATGATTGATATTATGTGCGTGCGCGCGCGCGCCAATAAAGATAACAATAACGAGAGAAAAAAATGAAAGAAAGCAAATGTGACAATGTACTGTATCGATAAATATGAAACAATGGCTGGCTTTAAGCATAATATAAAAGGGAAGGATAATAAAGTGGACCGGCGAGTAGGATAATAATAATAATAATGATGATGATGATGATGATGATAATAACAACTACAAATTTGCGTATATAGTGTGCCGTTCGTTATGGGCCGTTAATTTATATTGATTATCCACCGCGATTTATATCGGCATAGAATGTGGAATTTTCGGTGAAATTTATGGGAAAGTAGTCGTCGCGCGATACGTCGTATTCGTACAAAACATTACCACCTGACTTTGTTAATAAAACTTGGCTGATGTCATTAGCACGACATAATTGGCCGCAACCTGCCAGGCTCTATTTAATAGATTGGAAGGCAGAATTTCGTTCGAATAACGTGGATGCCAAGCGGACAGTCGAGACTATCAAATCCTATCATTATCAAAATCTGCAATTTGAAATGGCCAAGGATCAGAGAATCCCGTAATAGAGCCCGGCCCATAGCCGTAATAGGAAGCTTTCGTTAGTTGCCCCCGAGACGGCCTTGAGACTCTCACATCTCACGGATCTTTCGTCGTTCGTTCAGTACGTTAGATTAGCTCACGACACGAAGCCGGAGCCGATCGTCCAGCTGCTGTGCCGGGAGTGGAATCTGGGTCTGCCCAAACTCCTCATAACCGTCCACGGCGGCCGCTCCAACTTCGAACTCCAGCCGACGCTCAAGAAGGTGCTGAGGAAGGGCTTGCTGAAGGCCGCGAAGACAACCGGAGCGTGGATATTCACCGGGGGCACGAACACAGGTAAGCCCGGCGTTCCTCGAGGCATCTATGTAAGTGTGGCCTCGTGCCGGCTCTAATCAACGCGCGCACGCGGCTTTGCGTTTAAGGAGTGACGAGGCAAGTTGGCGATGCGCTGCTGCTCGAACGCTCGCAGAGGCAAGGCCGAGTCGTGAGTATCGGGATCGCTCCATGGGGCATCTTGGAGAAGAGCCACGAGCTGATCGGGAGGGGCCGGGAGGTCCCCTACGACTCGCTCGCCTCGCCATGGTAACTGTCATTCTCTCCCTCTCCCTCAGCCCCCACGGGCTTGCATGCTCGTTCCTTAACCGCACGCGCGCACCCGTTCCATTGATTTTTCAAACTCTTTGAATTACATCGCCCCCGCGTAAATAAATAAACGTTATTAAGGCCAATCCCGCTTAAAACGCATTGGCGATAGCGCGACATTTTCACCTTGTCGAACATGCAACCTCCCATCCCCGCCGCGACTACCCGCACTCTCATATGCACCTTCCTTCTCCCACTCACTCAGCCGCCGTCAATGCATTATGAAAGATGTGAGTCCGGAGGCTACGAATATATATTCTACTCGGCAGGTCGAAGTTTGCCGTGCTGAACAACCGGCACGCATACTTTTTATTGGTCGACAATGGGACGGGAGGTCGATACGGCGCTGAGATTGTCCTCAGGCGAAAACTCGAGAAATATATATCGAACTTAAAGCTCCAGCCATGTAAGTTCATTTATCATAGCCGGAGATAATCTGATTAGTCGGATTAAGCTTCGACGTGATGATTTTACTTTTGTTTTGACCGCACCTCTACTCGTACTCCGTATCTCTCTTCATCCCCCTTCACCCCCTCCCTTTTTTTTTTCCAACCACCGCCACCACCACCATCCCACCCCACACGCGCCCCACACTCCAAGAATATCCTCAAATCCACCAATGGTACAACGAAGCCCCTAATCGAGAGCCTTTGACTTTGCAGATACGCACAGTAGCATACCCGTGGTGGCGCTCGTCATCGAGGGCGGGACCAACACTATACGCTCCGTCCTGGAGTACGTGACGGACGAGCCCCCGGTGCCCGTAGTCGTGTGCGACGGCTCCGGTCGTGCAGCGGATCTCATTGCTTTTATGCACAAGTAATGCCTCCTCGCTTACTCTTTGTTCCCTGTAATCCCCGAGCTACGCTCTTTGAACCGTGAGGGGCTTATAGTACGTTGCGCGGATGAGGTCGCTGCCGTTTTTCTTTTTTCCTTATTCTATTTTATTTTTTCTTTTTTTGTTTTTTTTTTTTTTTTATAAATACGCGCAAGCCTGTTGAGGCTTTTGAGGGAAGGGCTGGATTTACTTGGTCTCTTCTAGTCCGCGTCGTTAATGCAATTTAACAGTACGAGACACGATATCCAGTGGGCTACGCTCGTTTTGATTTTTCCATTAGCTAATTAATGTACTTGGCACCGTCAATGCCACGTAAATCCTATACATCTTTTGTCAAATGTAATTAATTGACCGTTGTTCCGACATTTTTTCGCCGTAATCGTTGTCGAGTCAGACCAATAGAATACTTACTAGCGACTGATGGGTGATGGCTGGTGGGTGGTGGGTGGTGAGCGATGAGTGGTGAATTCGCTCGTTAATAGCCGTCGTCGCGTTAATTGCAGATACGCCTCGGAAAATGATACCGAAGAGGAAGAGGGACCGCTGGAAAATATGCGAGATCACTTGCTCGATACCATTAAGCGAACCTTCAAGGTTTCTCCCGAACAAGCCAATCAACTCTACGCGGAATTACTGCAATGTGTGCGCAGAAAGCATCTGGTGAATATTTATTTGAATTTTCTCGCCCCTACCAATAATGGCCTGTCCCGAGCACTCCTCCCTTCATTATAATCGATCTACCGCGGGGACTCGGACACCCACCGCTTTATGTTCGCGCTTGTGGCTGTTCAGGAATAACCCGACCGATCATTTACGATCGGCCGTCGAACAATTGCAGATCACGGTGTTTAGGATATCGCAGGATCAGCCGCAGGAGCTCGACCAGACGATCCTCACGGCCCTCTTCAAGTCGCAGCAGCTCTCGCCCGCGGAGCAGCTCTCCCTCGCTCTCATCTGGAATCGCGTGGACATTGCGCGCAGCGAGATCTTCGTATACGGGCAGAAGTGGCCCCCGGGTGCCCTCGAGCAGTCCATGATGCAGGCGCTCCAACACGACCGCATCGACTTTGTCAAGCTCCTGCTGGAGAACGGTGTATCAATGCGCAAATTCCTCTCGATCCCGCGCCTCGAGGAGCTTTATAATACGGTGAGCCCATTATTATCATCATCGCAATCATCATTGTCGTTATCATTCACATCATTGTGATCATTGTCGTTATCGTTAACATTATTAATGTTATTGTTATTATGTAACGGCCGGTGGTAATGAAAAACTCTTTGCTGTCCTTATAGTCAAATTGCCGAGGAGCGAGTGGGGTTATGAGATGGGCGGCGGATACCGGGAATGGGGAATGGGGAATGGGGAATGGGGAATGGGGAATGGGGGAGTGACGCTGAAATTGAGAATTCTAAGAGACTTCGTGGCGTGCCTCGACGTTTATTATCGAACGGGCGACTTCGCGCTCAATTGGAAACGACGTTTGCATAATTGCGCGTAGTACATTTTTTTATTGTTAACTCGAGGGCTCCTCGCCTCGTAGATGCTAATTTGTCGCATTAAACGTTTTTTTACGAGCTATCAATTACCGAGACATTTGCTAGTGACGTAGCGGCTATCCAAACTTTATTGACATACTCTCTTTATCGTCTAGACAGCCACGAACTTTCGACATTTGACGCGTCTTTTTAGTCGTACGATCGTAAGTCGTATGCGCATTATAAATCGTCTATCTCTTTAAATATTGCGTAACGGTTGCGCCCTTGGGAGGCGAGCCCCTTAAAATTAATCCGATCGATTAAACGGGGAGAATTCGGCGCCTGTCGGTGTTCGTTTGTATGAGAGAGAGAGAGAGAGAGAGAGAGAGAGAGCAAGATAGTAGGACGAGGAAAAATCCCAAGGCTAAAATTTTTACCACAGAAGGAGGGTCCATCCAACACCTTAGGCTACATCCTGCGGGATGTCCGACCGCATATACCGCGCGGCTACATGTATACCCTCCACGACATCGGCCTGGTGATAAACAAGCTGATGGGCGGTGCCTACCGCTCGCAGTACACGCGCAAGGAGTTTCGCTTCCTGTACACGAGGGTGATGAAGCGCTCGGGTGGCTATCAGCAGCACCACGCACACCGTAACAGCTGCGCCATCGGCCTTAACAGTCGCTCGTTCTCCGGCTCCGGCGGCAAGTCGACAATGAGCCTTCTCGCTGAGACGATACCCGCGACCCAGGAGACGGCCCTCTTCGACTATCCGTTCAACGAGCTCCTCATCTGGTCGGTGCTCACCAAACGGCAGCACATGGCTCTCCTCATGTGGCAGCACGGTGAGGAGGCCCTCGCCAAGGCCCTCGTCGCCCTCAAGCTCTACAAGGCCATGGCCCACGAGGCTGCGGAGGATGACCTCGAGACCGAGGTCTACGACGAGCTCAAGGGCTACGGCAAGGAATTCGAGAACATCGGTAAGTGCGTCCGCTCGTTCCTGGTTTTCTAGTTTCGTGCACAGGCCGACCGAGACCGCGCCGATCGATGAGGATACAGTGGCTCCATCCATTTATTCCCACCTCTCGCTAATTCGCTATCGAGTATCTCAGCCCCACGAACAACCTAACCTACCGCGCAATTGATCCGCTGAGCGGGAGTGCATCTTTATTTATTAGATTCCATGCTATGTATCGTGACTTTGGCTGCTCTTCCTCGCCCCCCCCCCATACACACACACACACACACACACACATCATTGAAAGTGGCAGAGTTGAGCTAAATTTTGCTCGTATAATTATTCCCTCTAGTCAGCTGGTTGAAGGGGAAAAACATGTAGTAATGTAAAATCCCAGAATATAAATAGATAAATTATTCTATTGACTTTTTTAAAGTACGTTTATAGTGACAAGAAGGTCTTTTATCATCATTTATCGTGATAATTATGACTGTAATATAAATGCACGTCTTATACCACCTAACGACTAATTTGTCCGTAGCCTTGGAATTATTGGACTTCTCCTATCGCCAAGATGACGACCAGACGCAGCAATTACTAACGTCCGAACTGAAAAACTGGTCCGGCCAAACGTGCCTTTCCCTCGCCGTGACCGCGAACCATCGAGCTCTCCTCGCGCATCCCTGCAGCCAAATCATCCTGGCCGATCTTTGGATGGGTGGACTGCGAACGCGCAAAAGCACCAACTTCAAGGTGAGCTGCTAGCCGAGGATGGGAAAAAAAAAAAAAAAAAAAAAAAAAAAAATACGCGGACTCGTGGCTGCTTGAGCGGAAGATCGGCGAGCAATGTAGTGTGCGATCGACGGAGTGCGCAATCGAGTCTACTCGCAGTGCGACACGTTCGCTTCGCCGCTTCTTTTGGTGTCGTGTTAGATCGAGTCGACGATTGAAAATTGACAAGAGCTGACGGGCAAGTGCACACGAAGCCTCTCTTGTAAATAATGTCAAAGAAATCTCATGGAAAATTCAAGACCAACTCGCTTGAGAGTTACGGGCAAAAATTCAATTACGATAGAGGGAGACTGGATCCGCGTGGCTATAAAGCGTAAGGGACTCGATACTTTTCCTACATCGGTACGTAAAATTGCACATAAAGAGTCCTGGCAAGTTTTTAATTTTCATTTTAATTGTCACTGAAATTTTTTTGTTTTTTTATTTTTTTTTTTTTTTTTTTTTTTTTTTTTTTTTTTTTTTTTATACATTTTTTACATCGCGTACGGGGCGAGGAAGGGGAAGGGGGACTGGAGCTTATACGTAAGTGCCGGAGGATTAATTTAACTTTATCCACGAGCTTCGATCAGATTTAAGTATTCCCTAGGAATGCATTAGAACCGTATTGGAGATAGGAAATATTGGATTGACAATAATTAAATATCAAGAATTAAAATTTATGATAATTAAGAAATTGAATGGCGATCCATCGTTTAAAACCTCCCAAAATAGTTTACGCGTAATAAGCATTTATTAGCTTAATTTACGGCATTTAAACATTAATTATTAACGTCCAATTCTCATTATTCCCTAATGAATCGATCGGCTATGATAATCGCCTCACTTACCACCAGCAAACATGATTTTCGACAAAAAAAATAGTCAATGTAAAATGCCATCGCAAGTACTTTCGAATACTTTTCGAATACGTTTGTAATTGTAGGTAATATTGGGCCTCTTCTGCCCAGTCTACATCACCCAATTGGAATTTAAGAGTCGGGAGGAGCTTCAGCTAATGCCACAAACAGCGGAGGAACATCTAATAGCACTGGAGGACGAAAACGAAGACAGCGAATCGGAACACGGGACGCCGACCGGTCCGGACGTGGAGGTAACGACAATTGTCTTGTCGCTTAATAAACCAAATTTCGCCGATCCCTTTTACACCGTTGATTTTACATTCGCAAGCTAATTATCTACGTTTTCGAATAAAATAAAAATAGAGATAAGTAAGAGAGAGAGAGAGAGAGAGAGAGAGAGAGAGAGAGAGAGAGAGAAAGTTCGGCCAGAGTAGCTCTCTAGATAAAGATTTTTAACGATAAGTCGAAACACCAATCGTTTGGCTCACATTAACAATTAAATCAATCATAATATTTCGGGTATAGTGCATGGAAACCAAAACATAATGCTATCGGCCTAAAGTAAAATCGTACAAGACAATTTAATATAGACAAGATAAGCGCAAAATGAATAAATAGCTTCAACTTGTGTGAAAATAAAAGCTGCAAAGTCCAACTTCGTAATATAACATCGACTAATGCTTTACGGCTTTCATTAAATTATCAATAAAGAAAACAGTTAATAGAATAGACGCATCACAGTGAATTAAGTAACGAGAATCGCTTTAATCCTCCCTCTTTATCCCTAATAAACGATTTATCACGCGTTTCTTATTACAATGGTAAGGCAAGTCCATTTATATCAAATAACATTACCGAGTTTAAATTCTTTGCCACGAATTATCCTGATACTCTCACCGACTCCCAATTACCATATTAAAAGCCGAATCATGTTACGTTCGCTCGAAACTTACATGCACTTTGCGCTAATTATAACGAAATTTCAATTAGTGCATCGGTCTAATGAGGTTATACTACCGACGAAAATTCATATAAACAAAGAAGAATAAATAATTCAGTGGACGCCACATCGATATTCGGGTCTCCTCCCTTATAGACTAATAATTAAGTGGGGGGAGGGGAGGGGGCGGGGGGGGATGCGAGAAAGTAGTCGACGGGAAATAAGCCATTAATTCGGAAGCCAAGAGGTCGGATAATGTAATTGTCATCGGTAACAAGGAAAAACGAGGCCGAGCTCGACTATCTGTGGGGTGTCCAATTAAAGTTGAACGCCAGGTAAGCGAAAATCCTGGTGAATCAGCTGTAAAATGGGTAGAACGGGGTGTGGTTTGTAAGTGCACCGCTTGGGTATCGCACGCAGCGCCGTTTTTTTGGTGACAGCCCTGTTACCCCGGAGCTGATTACTTTTTTTTAGAAACGCCCGCCGCGCAGGAGTCTGAGCATTCGCTACAAAGCCAACAGCCAGCAAGGGGTCAAGGTACACGACCGCTTATTTCCTTCGCTCGCACGCACGCTCGCACGCACACGAATCTTAAGTATTCCCCATCTCACCACACACACACACACTCTCTCTCTCTCTCTCTCTCTCTCTCTCTCTCTCTCTCTCTCTATCTCTCTATCTCTCTATCTCTATTTATCTCTATCTATCTCTATCTCTCTATATCTATATATATACCAGTGCTTTACTATTGCACTGGCGTAGCACAGTTGTTAAAAAAAGTAATGCCGATATAAATTTCACAAGGAAAAAACTTCTGGTGATTTTTCATTTGGAAAATATGCGTTGATGAATACGGATATATTCATTTTATTTCCTACCTCTTATTTTCACGGCTCGTGCTACCTCTCCTCCCCCATCATCAACCAACTCTGTTTACGTTTACCCTCCGCCCCTCCCTCGTCACTTGGAAGTGCAGATGCGCGCGTACACAGCCAGAAATTAAGGCGGTGCTTATCGTCGTGACAGCCTCCTCTGCTTTGTCTTCGTCTTGTTCTTTTACTCTTTTTCAGATACGAGTGTAGCAATCATTTCCCACGATGCATGCTTACGTCATTCATTTGGAAGTCTGACAATTCTAACGTGATGTACTAGTTGATTTCACGTTAATTAGGCATCGCACAGTTTATCATTTTTTTGACACGTTTCTCTATCTTGGGCAACGGCGCTTGGGAATAATAATGTTTAATGAGCATATTTGACAGCGCGTTAATTGCCGTATCTCACATGTTTATATAAGTATTGATGATGTTTATCTACTCGTTTGTGCGTAGCAAATGTGTTTAATGAAAATCGAGAGCTCGATTTTAAATGAAAAAATTCAAGCGTTTGCTCCGTTGACTCATTTTTCTCTCATTTCTCCCATATCTCGGGTATCTTGCATACGCCAAAATTCATAATTTTCTTTTTAAACGCGTAAACACGATTCTACATCCTGATATCGCATGTTCACTTTGCACTATACAACTATGCGCCATTATATTATCGCGCAATTACCGCATCATTAAATTTATCTAAATATCGGGTGACTCGTATCATCAGTCAAGAACTAAGCGTTACAACTTTGTATTTGTATTATCACGGAAGTATGTCATGGCTTTTTAAAAATTTCTATATACTAATGAATAATCTCATACAAAATATGAGCAACATAATTTTTATTATTTGTCACTCGCCGCTATACTTCCTCTTAACTTACGTCGCAATTCATTTTATTTTCTAAGCTTGGCGTGAGTCAATTATTCAATATCACCGCCAATCGTCTTCTTATATTCCCTACGATATATTAACACAAATATATTAATTTCTAATTTATACGCAATTTAATATATTTTAATACATTTAATATAGAAGCATTAATTAATTAATCACGTAACAAATATTTGCCAATTAATAATTATTTACCATTTTCAAAATGATGATTTTCAATATAAAAATACCAGTTATAGCAATTCATTCTTAATTTGCTTATTAATAAAAGTTATTCGTCCTAAATGTTTCGATAAAATTTTTCAAGTTATTACAATCAGAATTAAATTTATCTGTTTTAATTGTGAATTGTCGAAATTCCGGTACTTTATTTAGAGGGTGAGAATGTTATTTTTGCATAGGTCGGTATTATTATTTGTATTGATTCATCATTAAAGATGAGTGAGCCTTTAAATATTCAGAAATTCCAATAATGTGATATTGTATCTTCGGTATATTTCACGTGAATTTAATAGAAAATCAAGCTGAATTTTACGTTACATCTTTCCGATATTTTACATTTAGTAATAAAGGTTCGTTGCATTCGGCTCTACTTTCCATCACAGGACTATTTACCATATCTTCGTGCTATAGTTCACATACTTAATTCGGCTACAGGATGTGGTATGATGATAGGACCGGTGAAATTTAATGCCAAGTAAAATCAATTATTTTCAAGAAAATTATAAATACCGACAATAATAACATTACAAATTATAACTTTGACTTTACAAAAGACTATTTCAAAATAATATTCACTATTTGGATTATATGCATAATGCTTTTGTGAAGTCGCGTCGTTGAAGTAAATCTAAAATTTAAAGTTAATATTACTAAAATCCAGAGTAATGGAAAAGAAAAGGGGACTTCACAAACTTGCAACAGTATAAATAAATGATGAGAATAATATTTAAAAACTTTTACTCTTAAAAATTACTGCCACTATATTTACTTATTTATTTCTAAGTGTGTCAATGCATAAATATTTAGCACGTAAATATATAATATAATATAAAATATTCTGTAATTTTGGAATATTTTACAGCATTTTTAAATAATAAAAATAAATTAGAGATAACATTAACCATAGTATGATTTTACCATAATTACACAATGTTCAATTATTTTTTTACAACGCAATATTTTTTTTAACAAAATGTTTGCCAAATTTGTCATCACGAATATTTGACTCTAAAAAAATTTCACTCGATATTAAATCGGTTTCATTACAATGAAACGAAAACCATCGATTAAATTCTAAATTGCATTAACTAAAGGAGTCGTAAGTTGCTCTATCTATCTCCACCTTTTTGAAATGCATCGTAATATATTTGTTATGCTCTACCAGCTTAAAAAGATTTTCCGTCTCACATATTTTTTGTTGGATAGCATCTACTGTGTGCTATGCTTATCACGTCCTTCTTGTCTATCAAATTCTACAGTCATAGCATTTCATAAACTACGTCTTTATCTAAAGGTTTTTCCATTTTATTATTGCCCACGCATTTATATAAATATATATATATATATATATATATATATATATATATATATGTATATATAAACGTGTGTGCGTGTGTACGTGTGTACGTATGTGCGCGCGCATGCGTATACGTACACGTGTATATGGATAATATATATTAATATACATATTTTGAACTTTAATATTTTTTCACATTTCTATATAAAAGTAAACTTTGTAGTATTATTAATAATATTATTATTGTTATTATTATAATTCCTTCTATTACTAATAATATTTTTATTAAATTTTTTTAATATTGATTATTGCTAAAACAACGGATTTGACGTATTTCTTATGTCTATGTTTAAAATTGGTTCTGCATGGACTGCGCTGAAATTTTACGAATCAAAAATTAAAGGCTGAAGATTATATTTTAATCACGTTAATATCTAAAATTAGTGCTTGATTGTCGATAAAAACCAAGAGAGCGAGAGAGCGAGAGAGAGAGAGAGAGAGAGAGGAAGTATAACCGTGTCTTTAATTATGTATGCTAATTATGTAAATAAAATCTTACCTGATAAAAATCATTCATTTTATGATAAAGGTATCTCTTTGTATAAATGATAGATCTTTAAAGAAAAATGGCTCAAAATATTTATGAACAATAATAAAATTTTATATTATATATAAAAGATTGTAAAAGTGAGATAACCTTCGTTGTGACCGAATATTTTCCATTATAATTTTCAAGTTATACGAAGCTATTCCATTACCGTTGGTGCGTCTTTTGTCAACTTATGGCAAATTTTGTTTTTCAATTTTCAATAAAGATTAAATTTAATAGAGATCTATATTACTTTAATTCACTCAACATCTATACATTCTATTAAGATAATGCACAATGTTTATTCTGTAGTATAAAAATAATTTAATTTTGACGGGAGCTTGAAAATTAAGTACTAGTTTTGACTAATGTTAGTTTAATACTAGCTTCGAGAGAGATAAAATATCCACACAATTAAGACATTGCCTCGATAGACAAAATTTAAGAGGCCCGAGTGTAATTACGCAGTATGCTTCGCAAACCGAGAAGCTGTTTAAAAAAGAAACTTCAAAGCTCGCGTATTAACGTACTCGGGCGAGTGTCGCCCGAGTTAATTGGCGGACTTTGACCTCTTGGCTTTCGCGGCTCAGGAGGTGAAAATTCAGAGCAGTCCAAGCTTTATACGAGTCCAATGCTTTCACTTTACGATCCCACGTCAATGAAAACCACTACGTGCCTGTCTTGCATCAGTGTTGCCGAAAGTGCGTATCGCGCTTTTTTCTTCTTTATCGCTCGCAGGCATTGATCGGGAGCGAGCACGGGAGTGCCGTGCCCAAGGCGACGATCGTCCACGAGAACGGCAAAGTGCTGACCGACAACGACGACGGCAATCACCGAGCCTACGGCATACTCTCCGAGTATTACGACAATAAGAGCAGCAGGCCGTTAAGATTGAAGAAAAAGCTGTACGAATTTTACACGGCGCCGATAACCAAATTCTGGGCCAATGCTGTGAGTCAGAGATTATTATTATGTTTTTTTATTTACGTTTTTATTTATTTATTTATTATTTTTTTTTTTTTTGTACTTCCTCGGCGCTCGGTAATATCTGACTATCCGAATGCTTTATCCGCTACTCGTTCTGAAACGACAGGGTTCCACGACATGATACGCACGACGAAGCCATTTTCTCATTGGATAGTTGAGAATGAATGGCCACGTTGGGTCGACAAACCCTTAAATAAATAATTGAGTCGCGTTTTCCGTATACGTTTGCTGATTCGTAGGCTCGGGCTCCGACCTATTAATGTGCCTCTGTTCTTGTGAAATTGGTTAGATTCCGAGGGAAGTAAGTAGAGAAACATTAACGATAAAATATTTGACATGAAAATTGAATTATCAAAGAATCTTAATATATCCCATTCGAGGCTCTTCGATAAATCACGTAGAAATTTAATCTTAGATAAACTCAAGTAGAAAAGATCTGATGTGATCAGGCAGACTTTTAATAGGCTCGGCATGGTACAATACATTTTTAATTAACTTTAACGATTCACTCTCCAAACATAAGTAAATTATTATATATTATATATACTCACGCACACACAAACACTGCATGTAGAGAAAAATATTACTAAAAATACGTGATTTTCAATCGCTAAGACTTAAACTATCTAGATTTATATTAGACGAATTGTCGAAAAAAATTAATATTGGAATAAAGTAAAAGAGAATTCTTACATATATCATTTACGTTTTAGCACTTGATCTTAAATTTCTATAAAAAATAAAAGAAAACTAATTCTTTAACAAATTATTGTTCTTTAATTAATTTAACTGATTTGGTTGTTTGTTTGTTGTTTTTTTTTTTGTGGGATAACTGCTTCAAACTAGTAAGTCCTGTTTCATAGAAATTTTCCTCGAGATTGGCTCATATATTTTTACATCGTTTATAGACTCTTGAAATCTTGGATTAGATCAGACCCTCCATAGATTACAAGATCTTAATTAAAAAGATGCCAATGTCAGGGTTATCTGTTATACACATTCTAATGCCGGTAATGTATAGAAGCAAAAAAACCATCGTGCTCGTTTAATCTAAAATCCTATAATAATATAAGTAATTTAGCTGAGATATATATATTATCATCACGTAATGTATGAACTCTTGCCCTCTCCACCCCACCACTTCCCTCTCTTCATACCTCTTACCTCTTACCCTTACCCACGCCAATAACAGATAGCGTACGTGATATTTCTGCTGCTGTTCTCCTACTCGATTCTTGTGCGTATGGGCGACACGCCGTCCTGGCCGGAGATCTACGCGATCGCTTACATTTGCACGATGGGTTGCGAGAAAGTGCGCGAGATCGCGACCTCCGAGCCGGTCGCCCTCTCCCACAAATTCAGCGTCTGGGCCTGGAACATGTGGAATCCCTGCGACGCCGCGGCCATAATCTTCTTCGTTATTGGTCTTGTACTGAGGCTGAGACCCGCGACCTTCGATGTCGGGAGAACGATATATTGCGTCGACTGCATGTATTGGTATCTACGAATGCTGAATATCCTTGGGGTCAACAAGTATCTCGGTGAGCTTTTATCACATTTGTAATTGGCGTTTTTATTAATTATTTATGGCTTGGGATAATTGACATTCAACTGACTAATAAAAATACACGATCATCTATAACTAATTAGTGTTCTTTACGAGCCAATGAATATTACACTTTTACTTAATGGTAATGTTTTTTTTTCTTTTTATTTAATTAATAAGTGGAATTTTTGGGTAACGTTTTAATCTGTGGCCAATACAAGATATTATAAACGACGAATGATGTTTGCTTTCTTATTCTAAAGCGAACAATAGGCAGTTGATTGTCAATTCTCACATTACAAAAATTAAATCTCCAACAAAAAAACCTTTTGATATTCAAGAATTTTCAGAGCTACTATTACTATTTTAATTGATAATTAATAAATTAATGTAACAACAAAAATTAACAATAAATATATATATATATATATATATATATATATATATATATATATATATTAATTAAAACTAATACTTTTGATTGTATTCAACGTCTTGAGTATCAATTACTGATATTTTCCGTCATGAATATAAAATAATTTAAAATATTAATGTAAATTTATATTTATTCATATATATTATACAATTTTAATTTTCCTTTATAAAGCAAAAATTTATTTTTATTTCTATCATATGAAAATATTAAGGCTATAAATTGATAATATTATTTATATTAAATCTCCTTGCTTATATATATATATATATATATATATATATATATATATATATATATATATAAAACTATTATAAAATAAATAATTATTGAATGGTGATGTTATATTCAAAGTAAGTAATCATTAAACATTATACAGTATTTTATGCACAATTCAAATTAATATGACATTATTAAGTAGCAAACTTACATAATTAGTTCTTTGTTATTTATTATGATTTTAAAACTTTGCCGTTATGTAGCATATGAATAATTAAATAGATGATGTTTTTAGGAATTTTATTAATAGACATAATGTATAACGTATATAAAATATATGTATATATATATATATATATATATATATATATATTCTTCATCAAAATAAAATATAAGGAACAATAAAAAGATATATTTTGTTAGCTCCCTAATAATATATCCTTCATTTCAATCGCAATAACGAAATAGTAATAAATATTAAATAATAACGAATGATTTAATCATTTCGAATTGTCGAGAAATATGTAAGGAAAAAAGTTTTTAATTGAGAGAATGATAGATTTTAAACACTGAAGAGATAATTAATGTTTACGGTTTACAATTGAAAATTACAATCTAAATTTCATACTGTTTATCGAATATAAATTGTAAATTTCAAAACTTATAACAAACATGTTGAAAGGTATTTTTTTAAATCCTGTATAATCTTATCACTATTACGTAAAATATTTTACTATATTCATAGTATTATTTTCTTTATAATTTTAATAATATCAAGGGAATAAAAAATAACGATATTAATTAACTTTTAAGTCGATTAAATTTCAGTTACAAAATTGTATTGATATATACATAGAGCAGTGTTAGTTAATTTTACCTCAATCATTATTTCGTTCAATGCTTATTATGTTATATTTCAGTTATTAATGTTAGTATTGTAAAACAATTTGTATTGGAAATATTATAAATCGGCTCTATTTTGTGTCTATATGATAGTGGAATTTTTTTAAAATAAATAACCTCGATATTCTTTAACTGTAGGCGATTAAACATTACCGTACATTTTATTGCTGCATCATTTTGAAAATTTCATGAAATACTTTTCTCTCGATAAATATATCTGTTCAATACTTTGACAATGTTCATATACAACCACTTTTTGTATCATTTTCATATATGCATATATATTAGCATAATGTGGATCGGTTGTGATCGTAAAAGCATATTTCGTTTGAAAAATTTTGTATTCATAAAGGAATTTCGTAGATTGAATAAAGTATAACGTCACTTTAGCTGCAAGAAGGATTTTACGATATCTCCCGTACTTTGCGATTTTTAAATGTATTTCTCAATAGGCCATGTGGTAGGTAATAAATTTTTTATCCTTATACCTCATGTGTCTGATAGATACAATGAAGGAAAATAACATTAAAAGAGCTCGTATTGATTCGCATTTCGAATTATTTTTACATTATACAATGTAAACAAGGGACGAGTGTATAATATGTAATATTTGTATATTATTTACCTTGAAATGTTATAAAAGAAATTATAATATTTCATAAATTCGTAGAGTAATAATTATTTAGATTATGTATCCATTATGTAAATGAATTTTAAATTTACTATTTATACTGCGGATAAAGTAAATTAAAAAGAAATATATCTCTTTCATTGAGAATGTAATATTTTAATTTATGTATTTAATTTCATTGCTCAAATTACTAGAAATTATAAATTATGTTAAGCACTACATAAGAAACTTTATACTCCTATGAGGATTTATGAATGTAAATATTTAATGTTTTTGTAGGTCCATTGGTAACGATGATGGGGAAAATGGTGAAAAATATGATATATTTTGTGGTGCTTTTGCTCGTGGTATTGATGAGCTTTGGTGTGGCTAGGCAAGCCATACTAAATCCCAATGCTGAGCCAAATTGGAGGATAGTGAGAGATGTAATTTATTTATTTATTGCTTATTATTGTGTAGTTAAGTATTGAATTACAAATTATCCTGAAATTATAATAAGAGATTGGGAATGTATGGCATTTATGAATATCGATAAATATTTTGATTGCCAGTTATAGTTTTATGACCTTAGAACGATGATGGAAAATATCATTATAGGTATAAAATTATGTTTATTAATGCTTCGATCGCGTAGTAATTTCGGATTATCTAATCCGAAAGATTTAAGATAAACGTGCACTCGAATGAACATTATAGAGTAAATTGTACATGAATTGTACATGGACAAGCCATTAGAGAGTCTAGAATAATATAGATAAAGAAATTTCTAATTCCTAATGAAGATGAAACGTTTACATAAGCATGACTAATAATTCTATTGTGATTAAATAAAAATTTATTTTTAGAACGGAACGTCAAAACTTTCATTGATAGTTATATCGTTCAATTAAAAATCTCAGCCAATCAATGGTTCGAGAGGGCACGGACCACTGAATACTTTATAAAAATGAAACTTATTTTAATTTTACATTAATAGGAGGTGGGTTTACGGTTCGAAGATCGCGTATATAACATAAAGAAAGTTTAAAGGAATTTTTAATGAAATTCTTAAAGCGGTTAAAACATAAAAAATATATTGTAGAACAACTTTGCTTGGAAGTATTATTTTTAAAGTGAAATATCGAAAGCTAATGAGAAGAGTCGCGATGGAATTAGCATGCTACTTTCTCCGTTAGAATTAAACTATTTTTAATTAAGAAAGTCACTTTAAAATGTACATTTATGAAAAATTACGTTATTCCCAATGCTACTCTCTTCCGACTTTATCAGATATGTTATTATCTAAGTATCATTTTAAATAGAATAATAATAAATGGAGAAAAAATAAGAGTTGGAAGAATGCCCGAATCGTATAATGAAAGTATTTGGCGATAGCTGGTACATTTATGCGTTTATTTGTAATTGGCAGTGAAACAGATTTCAAATTTCATTAAAAATAATTGGTGCATTCAAAGCACGGCGGAAGTTCATTGTTGAGATAAAATTAAAACAGAATTAAAAAATTTCGCTCTCTCTCTCTCTCTCTCTCTCTCTCTCTCTTATTCATAAGATCTCCATTGTAAGCAAGTCGTTTTTACGAGCTCATAAAATATGCGATTGAACGATTAAAACGAATTAAATGAAAAAAAAAGAAAAAAAAAAAAGAAGAAAAGCTATCCACGTAGTATGGTGGACATGATCCGTGTACCGTGAATTCCTCGACAGGTATTCATGGAGCCGTACTTTATGTTATACGGCGAGGTGTACGCCGATCAAATCGACCCGGATTGCGACAAGAATCCGGGGATGGAGCCTTGCTTACCCGGTCGCTGGATAACGCCAGCGGCGATGGCCGTATACCTCTTGGTGGCCAACATCCTTCTCATCAATCTCTTGATCGCCGTCTTCAATAACATCTTCATCGAGGTGAACGCAGTGGCCCACCAAGTCTGGATGTTCCAGCGCTTCACCGTCGTCATGGAGTACGAGCAGAAGCCCGTTTTACCGCCGCCACTCATCGTCGTCTCCCATCTCTATCTGTTAATTCGATATTTATTAAGGTGGGTAGCATTATTTTTATTTATTTATTATTTTTATCTTTTTATTTTTATCGCTTTATTGTTGTTGTTGTTGTTGTTGTTGTTGTTGTTGCTGCTGCTGTTGTTGAGATTTTTAAAGAACGAAGTTTCAATAGAGCATATTGATTGTTGAGAAAAGTTTGTCGCTAACATTACGCTGAAAGTTGTCCGGGCAAATCCAATGGATTTAAACTCGCTTTTAAAGTTGTGCGATGTTCGTCGTTAAACCGTTGAAAGCATTATTTCATTACGAGTGGAAATTCGAACCATTTTCTCAAGCTTATCTCGTGTGTCCTCTGAATATGTTCCAAGTGCGCTTACAAGACCGAATTTGGAATCTATTCGTCATAATGCTCATCTCGTTGTTAAAGGTACATTACTCAAGGGCGCATGCAATCTGGCGAGACCTGCGATAACGGCCTGAAGCTCTTCCTCGAGGCGGACGACAAGGAGCGTTTATACGATTTTGAGGAGGACTGCGTCGAGGGATACTTCCGCGAGCAAGAATTGAAGCTGCAAATGTCGACGGAGGAAAGGGTCAAGGTCACAACCGAGCGCGTGGAGAACATGCATCAAAAGATCGAGGATATCGATAAGAAGGAGAGCAATCAATCCTCGTCCCTTCAAGTAATCATGCACTCCACTCGATTGAAGCGGCGAATTTTAAAGCGCCAATGTCGATGATTAACGCCAAGAATTTCCGAACATCGGAATGAAATGATAATAACGGCTTCTTACTTTCAAATAACAATTCAAATTAGTCATATAGGAAAATCCGTCCGCATAAGTAATCCTTTATTACTTTTCTATGATATTGTTTCCTATTTACAAGAACTGTCGTTTCCTTTCACATTCTCCATTGTAATGTACATAATAATGAGAATTTTTTTTTTATTCACTCATTCGTTTGTAAATATTCGCGGAATAATGCATTTACAAGGATTATGTTTTAAATTTGAATATTACTGTATTTAGAGAAGGTTTTGAAATACGGACGATTCGGATCGACTACGTCAAATGTACATGAATCACGTGCTCCGGGGCGTTTACAAATATGGAAATTATCTACCAACGACATTTCAATAATGTAATACAAATTATCATTCAGCGTGTTTCATATGAGCATAACAAGGCTATTTTACGATTATATTTAACGTCTTAGCCAATAACGTCGGGTCGTCGAGTCATTACCAAATTAAGAAAATATGTCATAAAGTTTTATAATATACTTTACAGCCTCTAGATAATAATATAGCTGTCGCCTCGCACGACAATGGATAATATTACAAATTATCTTTGTATTTAAAAGTTTAAAATTCCGATAAGTCGCTATTTTGCAAAGATGAGGCTATGGAGTCTCAAAGTATTGGGGGGGGGGGATAGGAAGGTGACGCGAGTAGCTTTACATCGATAATGCGAGGACGACTCACGAGGGCCTATAAAATCATTACAGACGGTGGAGTTTCGCATCCGGAAGCTGGAGGAACTTCACGAGCAGACGCTGGCCCACATGGGAGTGATACATCGGTTCATGGCGACGTACATGCCGAGCGGTCAAGCAAACGAGCACGGAATAGAAGGTCACTTACACCACCTGGAGGTGGAGGTTGGACGGCCGCGGCGCGTCTCCGAGCGCTCGGAGACCGCATTATCCGAAACGGACTCGCACTCCCAGCTGCCGTGCATTCCCTTACGCCGCAAGAAGCTCATAAGGGCGATGACCGACGCGGCTTATCTCAACATGGCGGCGGAAGGCAACCCCGGGCAGCATCACCAGCATCACCAGCATCACCAGCATCACCAGCACCAGCATCATCAGCATCACCATCATCATCAGCAGCAGCAGCAGCAGCAGCATCATCATCATCAACTCGAGCACGAGGAGATGATCGCTCTTAAGCACAACGCGGTCATTATCACCGAGTCACGGGAGAACCTCAGCAGAAACGACTCGTCGGTAAGCGGGGAGATCGCGACGCTCCAGGACGAATCCAAGGAGAGCACCAGCCATGATGACTGCGACGTCCCCAGAGCCGAGGTGAGTCTTCTAAAAGTTTCAACTTTCGCCTTCATTCGATTAATACGACCTCGTCGTTCGCATGGGAGTTAATTGTACTGGTGAATGAGAATGTCACTAGACACGTGATTATGCATACCACTTTTTATGAATTTTATTAAAACGACTCGTTGAATTTGAAAAAAGAGAAAAAATTCAACTTTTCATTGAAATTTATCTTATGCAATGGATTTCATAAGTTGATAATGAAATAATCTTTGAATTATTCGCGATCCGAAAGCCGATAGTACGGCACTAACATAGCGAATGTACTTAGTCAGTAATTGATAAACGAATAAAATTAATCTTTCGATAATCTGAAAAATTGATCTTCGTTGATGTGAAAACATTGTCATTCTTTGTTCATTATCATGACAAAATCACATTAAATACGCGATGAGAAAGTAGTTAATACCAATGCACCAATGCGCTTCTTTAATCGTATCGCCCGCTTACAAGGAATACTATTAAGATAAGAAATAATAAATCTGTCAAAATATTTATTAAACCAAAATGCTCACTCAAACGTTAAAGAGTTCAAAGAAATAATGTTGATGTAATTTTTCAAACACATAGTTCAGTTTATTATTATTATTTGATTATGAATTTTACAATATATGTATATGTATATACATACAGATTTACTCACAACCAACCATTCGATTAATTTAAATGGCGAGTCCTTTAAGTGATGAAACTTTGGTAATCGCGATATTATTCGCAATTGAAATTGAATTATATAAAATGCATTCGAGTTAAAAAAAAAAAAAAGGAATGGAAACTTTGTCCCGTCGATACGACATGACAGGGAAGGGAGTTGCGATCTACAAAAAGAAAGTTTCTAAGCTGATAATCCGTTTTATCTCCCAGCTGAAGGATCTGAAGGCGGACAAATCGGAGGAGCGGGACACTTCGGGGGAGGTGACGACGGCGACATCGGACTCCCGGCAGGATTCCGGAGAGAGGTCAAGTCGCCAGAATAGCCGGACCCGCTCGGAATCCCTGGCCGAGGAGATGTCGACGCCGACGCCGACACCGACGGCGACACCGACGGCGACACCGACGGCCGTACCATCGGTGAGCTTCCAACGGGGTGTGACCTGGGCCGAGCCGCGGGTCGCAGTGATCCAACCGTCGGGTATGGTCTCCCAGGCTTCGTTATCAGCAGCATCGGGCTCGCCCACGGCGACAACGTCGATGACGGCGACGATGACGACGACGACGACGACGACGACGACAACGACGACGACAACGACGACGACGACGACGACGACAACGACGACAACGATAACGACGACGACGACGGCGGCGGCGAGCTCGGCACCCACGACTGCGAGTGGCTCCCGCTCCCTACTCCTAGCGATGCGCGCCGAGTACACAAGCATAACCGACGAGCTAGAGAGCTACTGCGGTCTCCTGAGTCCCCCCAGGACGCCCCCGGTCTCACCGCCACCATGCCGCGTACGAAGCGTCTCCGAGCGTAGCGGCCACAACGCCATGGAGATCGCCTGGCAGATCGAGAACGAGCACCTCAGGGACGCCGAGAAGTGCGATTACCAGCAAATGGAGGACCTTATTCAAAGGAGGTGGGAAAGAAGTCTCTCTTTTCTTAATCACTGCCTCAACGGCCCGACTCGCTTAGCTATTCGATTCTTTCTTTATACTTTTCCCAGCATCTCCTTGGTAAGCAACATAAGTGGCCAAGACTCGGTGTTGGCCTAAAATATATCCTTACAGATATCTTTTTTATTGTATTACTAGGCTTTTCTTTTTTATCGCGTTATTTGGTTGATAAATTTATACTTGCGTTACATTTTCCTGTCAATCAACTGCATTGAAATATCATTTTTTTCTTTCTACCTACGATCCTTGTGCATGAGAAATTCAACGAACAATGGATCTTCGCCAACAATGTCAAAGTTAATTTTAAAATCATTTGTCAATTATCTGTAATTATAATAATCCCTATGCTATTGACTTTTGTTCGAATTATCCAGCATAACTACCAGTCCTCGTTTCTTGGGGGAGGGGGGGGGGGTAGAAATAAAACCAAAAAAAATCAAAGAAAAGTAAAGAACAAAACCTCGAGTTGATTTCATGCGTTTGTTCGCTTATTGTAGAACTTTTAATTATGTTCCAAGAGCTTTTTTATTGTATAAGCGGTATCGTAGAAAAGAATAACAAGCCATCGAGCTTCCGGTGCTAAAAAATATTCCTTTTAAAAGCCTCTAAAAAAAAAAAATGCTCATCATTTATTATTGTTCTTTCATATTATCTTGGTTATTGTACGATATATAGCCATAAACATGCGTTCGCTGCTCAAAAGGTTAGTAATAAAGATTGATTAGCTTGAATTGACGTTCTTTTCGCTATAAGCTACTATAATATAATTTAAAAGAAGCGGAATATAAGTAGCAATGGTCAATGGGGTAAATCTTAATGTCCGTGGCAATGCTCGATCGACGTAATCAACGTCGACGGCTCGAATACCCGCGATAAACATAACGACACTAACACCCATTAATTACAATGGCACACACATTGAGTCGTTAACTCGTTTGATTATCACAGCGCAAGATCGCGAGCAAAGGATGATCGATATGCGCTGACTAAACGACAATGTCCTCCTTACGCAGGTACAATCTGAACGACGACGAGGGTAGCGGCCACGAGGACCCGGTCCCCAGCACCACCTCTTTCTTCATAAGCAACGAGATACACCCGCGGCTACGTCGTGCCTCCGCTATCGACGAGGATAGTACGAGCCGTAGACGCTGTCAGCGCCTTCCGCCCACCATAAACGTCACCCAGGAGATCGAGCAGACGCTCGCTAGGCCCGCGGCGACACGCGACAGCGCCGAGTCCGATCCCAACGACAAGTCCATGAGCGCGCTCGCGGCTCCCGCCTCGGAGACCATGTGCTAAGGACCCGCTAATACTGCTAAGGCAGCTCGATCGCTGATTCAACTGATCTAGAGGATGATGGGCGATCATTGCCGATTTGAAGAGCTTTTTCTTGGTTAATTGGCAATCCGCGTCGAAGCTACATTAGCAACTGAACGATAACGTTGGCCCTTTGCCGGATATTATTTAAGCTCGGAGCTACTAATTGTCGTGCACTTGATAATTAAGTAATTAATGGTTGACTCTAATCGCAACATTCCTACATCTAGGAGCGAATTAACGCTACGAGCCTCATTTCCGGATCTTTTCTATCAATTTTCGATTTCTTTTGATAAGTCAGCATGGAGTCGTTTGCTTGATTCTGCAACGATGAAGTTGAATTCTTAACTCGGAATTCAATTAGGGGCCGCCATTTATTATTCACTGGATTGAAATAGTCAATAGTACTCCCACGCAACTAACTCCCTAGCTCTAAACGAGTAAAATTTACTTTTAAAATCCAGATGACACGATTAATGATTAACGAGCGATATTGATACGAATATTGATAAATGTTGCTTGAATCGGCGAGTACTACTACTACTACTACTACTACTACTACTACTACTTAGCACGAGTTAGTTAATTTTTGTTAATTGTTAGAAATTGAATATTAAAGCAGAGTTTTTTTTTATAAATTACTTTTTTAATGATAATTTAGCTCCATTAGTATTTAGTTTAGAATGAATTTTTTTATATAATTATATCACCTACGTTCTTAACAGGTCTCGAAACGGCTGTGATCGATGAACTGTGTTTTAGCTGCTTGTTTCCATTTCGTCATTCCCAGTTTTGATGTTAGACGAAGGATTTGCATTTTATGAAGGGGGAATTCAAAAGAGATGAAAGCAATATGTGTAAAAAAAAAAAAAAAAAAAAATGCTTTAAAATAACGTAAATAACTTCGATGAATAGGAATTATTTCAGTCTATTGGATTAAGGGAGCGAAGTGACTATTGCCATCAATGCAACCTGCTCAGGTTACAAGGAAAATAAATTCTTTAAATATAAGCGCCGCATAATCTTAATTTTTTATGTAATTAAATTACACAGGAAAGGTCTTAAAGAGTCTAAATACAAATGCATTGTTGATTTTTCTTTTTCTTTTTTTCTTCTTTTTTTCTTTTCTTTTTCTTCAATGATTATTTCTACGAACGCGATAATACTTTTATTCTCTATTGAATATATAAGGGATTTTATTTCACTGGGATTGACTTTTATGTACATACGAGATAATAAGAGGAAGAAAAAAAGAAGCGTATTATCGGGCTAGTGTAGGTAGGGCTGGATTGTCGTAGAGAATCCGAACAATTGTGTAATAAATGTAAAATATCTTATATCGATAGAAAATTATGTAACTGTAATGTGAGGTGACGACATTTTACTCAGCCACTTGCGCTCTATTGCACTAAATTGTTACTATGTGCGATAAGCAATCATTGGTGCGTCTTACTATTAAAATTTGTCACAATAAGCAATAAAATAATTAAATTGCGCAATATTCACCACTCTCCTGCGGAGTGAGACACAAGGTTTAAAAAATATCTAAGCGCCAGATTTCGTGAATAAAAATTTGATTACACATTATGAATAAATCAATATTTATGATTTTTATTCAATATAATAAAAACGATAAAAATGACGACTCAATTTTGTCAATCTATTTCACTCAAGAATTTCAAAAAGAAAATATTTCCTATGTTAAACGAAGATAATTACTTGCTTGAAAAAATTATCCAATTATATTTATTTAAGTGCAACAAGTTATGTATAAATTTCGCATGTTTCTCATAAAAAAATACCAATCGATTCGATAAAATACAATAGTTATTTACAATTTTTGCATGCCTGTGTACGTGTATCTTTGTGTGTGTATGCGCGCGCATAATATATTACACAATCACAAAATTACTATTTGATTTATATCTAATTTATATATATATATATATATATATACGTACTTTGTTCGGGATCGTGCAACATTTTAATTAACAATTATTTTTTTTTTTTTTTTTTTTTTTTTTTTTTTTTAAAATGAAAAATCATCCACAGTTATTTTAATTTTTTAATAAATTCGAAAATCGAAGCAATTTAAATTATTAAAAGATTATTGTAATTAATGGATTTCTCTTTTGATTTTAAATATTTATCTATTAATAAAATAATCGTTGAAATCAGTATCAGTTCGATTTTTAATTGTAGATTATTACATTATTTATTATAAATTTGTATAATGTTTATCTAACTGACGAATAAGAAAATGGTATTGTTCAATTAAGTCGACATGATAATTCAATTTAATTTAAGATAAGAATAGGCAATTCAATAGTATAAATGCATGATTACTTCTTCATTTACGAGTGCATACTACTTGATGATTGAAAATCATTCTCATATACATATACCAAGATTTAATTTGATTGAAAGAAAATCAAATGCATCTTGTGAATTATGAGGAATCGTATTGTTAACGGCAGAAAAAGTTGAGAGCCTTGATAAAATAAATAATAAATATAAGGATTCTTCGTTAAATCAAAATGATATTTCCAGCCCTATTATTCATTATTAAATTACTAAATATTCAAAAATATAACTATTTCCTTTTTATTATATTTACTATATTACTTTTCCTTTACATTTTTCTTACAATTATTTTTATTTTACCATTTTCTCGAGATCTTTTGAGCGACGAATGCAGTATGTTACGTCCAATAATACGATCAAATGTAAACAACATCGAATTTAAATTACATTTACTTAAAAGCTGATAAAAACAAAAAAAGAATATTTTACGCGATCAAGGCAAAATGCTATTTTTATCTACATTGTACATTGTATATGTATTGATCGTAATGCTGAATGTTTTAATAATAGATGAGAGCCGAATATTTATAAACTATACATCTTACGTCTTTTTAAGTTCGCTTCAAAAATGAAAAAATAACGAATTACGTAAGATCTTTGGACTTTTATTGGTGGGAATGCTTTGAAAAAAAAAAAAAAAAAAAAAAAAAAATTCAACAAGGACCACACAGTCGTCAAAGTCATATCACGCGATGAATTAAATATTAAATTACATTACCCAAGCATAACAATGGCTCCGCTAAAATCTGTATTATACAAAATCTATGATGAATTTGCCGAGTATAAGAAAAGAAAAAATTTTATGTAATTATTATTATATTTGTACAAATATTTATGAAAAATTATCACACTATACAACTATACAATATACGTGATTGATGTCACTCTATTAGTAGTAATATCAACTGCTATACATTTGTGATAAAAACCTTATGTACGATTTCTACTCATTATATACAATTTACGTAATTACATATACTTATATATGTAGGTTTTGAAAGTAATTTTTAATATAATTTTTTTTATGTCGTAACTTATCATAAATGATATTTTATATTGCTATCGCGTATTGTGTCGTGAAATTTTTGTTATTTGTTAATTATATTTAAATGTAAACACACACACACACACACACACACATACACACACACATATATATATGAACTTGCATAACTAGACAATTTTATTTAACATCAATGACATTATAACAATATTTAAAAATATAATTTATACATAATTACATATAATTTTTTCTCAGGCAAATAATAAATAGCTGTAAATAAATATCCATTATTATAATATAGAAATAAAATGTTCTAGCAGGTCTGAACACTCTTCCTTCGAACTGTAATAATAAAATTTTATTAAGGTATATTGTATTACCGATTTAATTAAATTGGAGAATCTTTGTTGAAATTATAGCTATGAGGATAAAATGGAAAATTTAAATATATGTTACAAGAGAATATATAATAAACAAAAGTATCTAAGCTCCTGAAAATATTATAAAATTCATGCCATTACGTATAACGTAAAAATTAATTTTCATTATTTGCTCCTTAATATTTCTCTTTTTCTTTCTTTTTCCTGCACAAAAGGAACAATGCAAAGAAAATTTTAAAAGACAAAAAAATGATAATCATAATTACTATAAATAGCCGCTGACTGTTAAGAATATTAAATCTCTCGTTAAAATAAATTAAATACAATCTTCTTTCCTTTTGTCAATAATGAAGAAATTTCGATGGATATTCATGACTTGAAGACTAAACTAAAAAATCAACTAAAATAAAGACTCGATTGAATCGCCAATTTAATGATAGCGATTGCCGAGAATGGCCTAAAATAATTGTAATTTTAAATAATAATTGTAATAATAATAATAATGATAATGATAATGATAATGATAAAAGTGTCATGTTTATTAAACAAATGTATCGCACACAGCTCAAGGGAGGCCATTTTTAGCCGAACCAATATTGTTTTTCTATCTAATGAATTTCTGTCTTTTTAAAATATATCCGAATACTTTTATATCGCGTAATGTCTAGTCAACATAAAAATTATCCAAATAAAATTTCAAATCTAATTACACTTTATGATAAAATTAAGCAAGATTTCTTCAACTTATTTGTCCATTTAATCTTGCTACAAATGGAAAAATATGAGTCTCGGTTGTTACTTCCAACATCAGAACTTTTATAAACATTCTTATTCCTATATATCAAGTAATTGCTAAGAATTAATTTTAAAAGTGTATTCGAAATTCGTCGATATTTAGAATTCGTATATCGTATATAATTTATGCGCGTAACAACAATGCAACTCTGCATACAATTCGCTTATAATCCCAAAAGTGATGATTTGTCACATTCGACTTACCACTGACTACTTACGAAATCTTAATAATGCGAATTTAAAATAACTTTACTGAATAATTTGAAATCGTCGTTTTTCAAATAACGAAAACTTGATGTTCATGCTTATTTTTTTTTTTTTTTTATCTTCTTTTGAAATGCAATATTTACGCTTACCTCGTGCGTATTATTATATTCTCGTAAATTCCCAAATTAGAGAATTAAGCTAAACTAGACGTTCTAAGCAAAATGTGCAAATTTAATCAACGGCATTTTTCTTGATCCTTGGGCTTGTCGTTTATATTTATTCGAAGAGTTATTTTCTAAGAGATTTTATTTCATATAAATTGCATGTATGGAGTTAAATGTAAAAAAATTAAAAAAATGTTCAATTGACATATTTTATTTTCTAAGATACGTACATCTTCATTTGCTTATTATAATAATCAACGAAATCTATCTTCAATATCTCAACGTTATAATCAGCAGAATTAGCGATTAAACCCATTAAAATTATACATATATTAATGTCTTTTATGATTTCCTATTTTTGCAGGAATGTGAAAACAAAACCTAAAATAATAAATATATCTAATTTATTCCAATTCGAATAAATTTTGTATTTGATAATCCGTTAGTTCTTTTTACTGTTCGCGTAATGTGGCGAGAGTTTGATGCATTTGAGCTCAAAAATTAAAAATTTCATGTTACCATAATGCAAAGATATATTTATATTCTTAAGATTTCTAGTTACCTCTAATATAATCTCAATGTCGTGCGATTCTATTCCAATGATTATAAAGAAGATGTTTAATTTTGAAAATTCGACCGAATTGTATTTATGATAAACATCGAGTCGCAAATTATACATCAACATTATCATTATATAACGATGGCGTAAAAATGTTTTCAACGTTTTATTTGGTCTATGCAATGTTCAAAAAACAAAATTATGCAATTTAGTCAATCTCGGCTACTAATAATAATCATTTTGCTTCTTACATGCAAAAAAAGAAAAAATTAAATTTAAAATAAAATAAACATAGTTATTCTTATATGACACAAAGTTGCTAATCGATAGGAATGTGAAATTTCTATTTTCGCTAGACACGCAGCTTATAATTAATTTTTCATGCGCAATATTTTGACAATTGTATTATTTATGTGTGTTTGTTTTTCTCTTTTTTTTCTTCGAATAAATTTAGAAAAATTCTTATAAATATCCAGAGTTTTAATCATGATTTATAATGATTAATTTTACGATAATATTCTCATTCTTCGAAAGCTTTAAGCTGTTGTACAATTCCAGGCGACTTTCGCCGATGAACTTATATATGCTATTTTTCTTGTATAAATAAATTTAAATAAAAATTAAATGTAGAGAAAAGCAAAGTAAAGAATGTAATAAGAGAAAAAAGAAAAAATGATCTTTAAAGGACACGATCCAGTGAACTTTAATTGTGTTTAATAATATAAAATTATTATTAAATGCCTAATCTCAATGTTTATAGTTAAGCACCTAACCTTCCTTAGTGACGTTTATATATTTGTTTGTTTGCTCGATTGAAAATAAATATTTATTTGACCATATTATACGCGATAATTATGTTGATTTTTTAAAACGTGACGTAGGGCGAACGTATTTTTTACAATTTTATTATAATTGTGTAAGTACACGTTAAGAGCGGTGTGGTAATGTTTCATTTTAACGTTTTGTGCTCGAGTAGGAATATAAGCAATGATATTTTGAAAAAATTTCACAAAATCGCCATTCTAAAAATCTATAAAATCAATGTATAACTTGTCTTCCTCATGTATCATCAAATATATAATTTGACGCGAGACAAGTTATTTTCTTAAACAGAGACAATATAAGCTACAAACGTTGAATCATTGAATTCTATATTTCATTCGTGTATTAAGTAGCACAAACGAAAGGGAAAATACGTACAGCCCGAATAATAAAAGATTTGAAACACGAAAATCAAAGAAAAGCAATGTTAATAAACGTGAAAAAAGGCCTTTTGTCGATAATATTAATTTTATGAGATCACGAACGAGTCGCTCGTTATTTAATATTAAGTTTTCGAAATTATTGTAACTCGAATTATAATTATTATACACTTCGATTATCTATATTGTTATATTCTTCTTTATTTCATCGTCGTTTTGCCTACGTAAATTAATTAATTAATCTAAATTGCAATAAAATTCGTCTTAAGAATTATTTGCATAAAAATATACATACGATGCTACCTTATCTTTTAACATGTTAAGTCATAATAAAATTTGATTACTAGAGAATTATTAGAGAATGTGTTTCTTGATAAACACATGTATTCGATATTATTTTATAAATAATGTGTACATACAATTGAATAAAATTTATGTTTTTGGAGCAATTTGATTTGAAATTATTCACTTTGATCGAGACGATCGATATTTTACTTTAAACTATAATCATTTTCAATTAACATATTCATATCAATTATGCAGACATTCGAATTTTATATAAATTAAGATGGCTTTAACGTTATATGTATACTGCCCATACAGATTGCATCAGTCAATTGGTTTGGTTGTGTTGGCGCGTATTTTTACGAAATATAATATGATAATTAAAATCAGCAATTTCAGAATCCTAATTTCATATTTATTTTCATTATTTTCATTTCATATTAAGTAATAATTCATAGCGATTAATAAATTATTAATATCATTTGTGCTGCTAAGCAATTAGTACGGGATATCGTTGAGTAGACGATTGTTAAATATATATTATCGAACTCGAATAAGAATATTTAAAGTATTTGATATCGGACACGAACGTTCTAATTTGCGTAATATGACCGAATTTTGAAGAAACAAATTGTTCCAATCAGTAATCATTTCCAGGATAAATAACGTGTTGCATCGTTACGCTTTAAACAAATTATTTCAATTGATTTGCGATAATCAATTAGCCACATGTTTCACAGCATTCATCTAGCACTTTATTTCCTACGTTTATAACATTTATTCTTTTTTCCCGATTTAATGCTTTTTAATTGGCTTTTTCATTATAATGATAGGGGCGCGAGTCTCGACTAAATCAATGACAAACCAAACAATCCATCGAATTTCGTTAAAATGTCATTTATAATTGAACCATGAAAAGCGGAGGGAATAGTTTTGTCGACGGACAATTATATTACGATAACTGCACCTGTGACAATGCTTTGACGGCAAATGTCATTTGCAAATCCGAGAGATTGTACGTTTGGCAATGACGACTTTCGATTATTAACGATAATAAATGAACGGGAGAAATGGTTATCTTTCTCTGGACTTCATTTCCATAAAGCGCAATACTGTCTGTTCGAACGTATTTGAATTTGCAATCGCAAGTTACCTTACCGACATTCGCACAACGCATAAATCATGATTTAGCCATTGTTCGCTGTAACCTTCTATCCCCACTAAAGTAAATACTATCGATACAATATCTCTAATTCTCCCTCTCTATCTATCTATCTCTCAACAACGTTAATCTTAACAGATAAAAAAGTCCATCCGATATTGGCGCAATTATCGTAAATACAATTGTAAGAATAACTGCGTTACCTTCCGAGTATGCTCGATCAAACTTCCACTACCTATACTCCTGCAGACTCCAAACTAACTCGACCAAGACGTTTAGCTTAGATTGCCACCGACATGTACCAATCCGCGCGAATAATCTCCGATATTCGCTGGTGCATTCATTTTCAAAAACGTAATGACCGTTAATCAATGGAGGACGCTCGGTTCAATCGCGAAACTCTCTATCCTCAGCCGCTCGGCAAGAGCGGTCCTGCGCTGCCCTTTCGATCCGTGACCCAAGGTCGTTAAATGTGTGCCAAGGTGTTAACCGGTGGTCGACGCTTCGCTTAGCCCGGTCGGAAACCTAACCTCAAACGGCATGCGGGAACGCGCATGCGGTATCTTCTCGTGTCCGCGCGTGGATATTGGCGGCTCAGAGGGTGAGAGGGTGAAAGAGAAGGACGATGACGATGAGAAGGATGAGGAGGCTGAGGAGTGGAACGCACGGACTCGATGGAGCTCGGGGTGGGGGCCGACCCCAGCATCCCCAAGCGGACCTTCCGGGCAGCTCGGGCTACGGCAGCGGCGCCTCGTCTCCCTCTCGCGGGGGCCCGCGGCTCCGGCTAGTCCTAGTTCCGCGATTGCAGCGGCGGCATTCGCGCTTCAAACATGGCAGCGGCTACCAGCGTTGTCGTGCTCGACCGGGGCAACAACACCACCTGCACGATCAATCTTCACGGTGCGTCCCGTCATTTACCGCACCCTGACATCTCCACCAGCCCCTTAACCCCGTTTTCGTTGCGTCCGTCGTCACCAATTCGCCTCCCACGTAACCGGATCAACCTCATCGACAGACCTCAGTGATAGATAAGATAGTGCGCTCGCGATCGCGATCGCGCTTACGCCGGTTATTGACCGGGCGACCAATAACCGTCGTCCTCTCGCCGCAGATTCCAACGTCGAGTAGGCACGACGGGACACCAGGTCCTCGAGTGCGGCCAGGAGATCGAGAAACGGCACCTGGGGGTTGGGGTCCCGGGTCCCGATCGGCTACGTTACTCGGCGATTCTGCTTTCGATCGTCGTTTACATCGTTAGGAAGAGCCGCGCGCGGATTGACGTAAGCGAGATCCGAGAGGCGATCGCGACCGGATATTATCCGGATGGCAAGGATTTCCCGGCCGGGGGAGCAAGACCGTACCTCCGTACGAGGTAGCAATTTCACTGGCTGCGGCTAATGCGATCGTCTTTTGGCCGTCGCACCCTCGCTAGTTAAATGCTGATTTAATTTCAGCCTTCGCGCCGTGCCGCTTCGACGCAATTTGCAAGTCAAACTTGCCGCGAGCGCCGCCACCCCCGTACGCTCCTCCTCCACCTCCTTCACCGCCCGAGCGACTCACGCAGCTCAAGGGCCACGGGATGATAGTTTAATAATCATTATAATCATCGTCGTCGTCATTCTCATCGTCATCGTTATCGTCATCGTCATTATCATTATCGTCGACCATCGATTATCAAATGTTAATAAATCTTCTCTTTTTGCAGGTGCGACCGTCGTGTCTTGGCGGGTCAACAATCAGGAGCAGCTGTTTGTCAGGTGAGTGTCATTATTTTGCATTGTTCGGGCTGGAAAGTTGGAAGTGTAGTAGTGGCGATTGCCCAGAGGTAATCAATTCATAACAAATTCCGTCGTTCGACGTCGATATAAATATCGCAGTGCCGCGACACATGGGATTATTCGTCCGACTTTGAGGGCTTCCCCCCCCCATCCCCCCATACCCCCCATCCCCCCATCCCACATCCCATATCCCCCATCCCCACCCGTCGCTCGTTACCGTCGGACAATTTTATTACACGATTAATGTTCAAGGCACAATAATACGACGAGAGATCTAATTCTTCCTAATAGCACGTATTGACTTGTGGATTTACGCTCGAGTGAATTCTATTAAAGGATTATGTAATTATACGTCAAAGGTAATTCTTCGTATTGCGCAAGTGGACGTCAGTGAACGAGATTATCACTAAATTGATAAATACACTTACGATCTTGCAAATTTAATGTATTGTCATCTTCGCTATATATATATATATATATATATATATATATACGCGTGCGCGCACACATAGTATTAAAGCGATCGTAATTGATCTAATAAGGGTATCTATATCATTTGACTGGCAAATTATTTATCGATAATAGCTAAAGGCACGAGCGATTAAAAATAAGAATTTGAAATAGTTTTTGCGTTAAATTAATTACCAATAGAGGCCGTTTAATGATTAAACGTCGCGTTCACCCAGACGGACATTTCGAGTATTTATTGAGTCGACACGAGCACGGGCCCATTCAAGCAAATTAAGTAAAGTAATTACAGGAGCAAAAAAAAAAGAAAGAAAAAAAAAGAAGAAGAATAGAGAAAAAAAAGAGAGAAAGAGCAACTAAGCTATTTATCTACTTGAGCTTAATATCGAACTTTGACGCGGTTAAAAAGTGAAAATTAATCTCCCGACACAATAAAGATATAAGTAAAGAAAAAAATGAAAGAAAAAATGAAAGAAGGAAGAAAAAGTGAAAGAGAGCGACGCCGCTTGTTTCGTGACTATTACGCGGACGGCAAAAGTCTTTGCCTTATCTGCCCAGCATGCAAAACACGTGTTCTTCTTCGAGGAGTAAAGCTAATACTCTCCTTCCCTCTCGCTCTCCATGAGCTTGTCGCTTTGCTTTCTTTTTTTTCTTCTTTTTTTTCTTTTCTGGTTTTTTTGTTTGTTTGTTTTTTTTTTTGTTTTTGTTTCTCTATTTTTTGTCAGGTACCGTGCACGAGGCACAAGAGCACATTACATTAACGCGAATGTACTTTACGGTGGCAAAACCCAGGTGCTGCCGGTCTCAGCTGGTGCAAAGTATCCACATGTCAAAAAAGACATGTTGGATCGTTTCCCCGTTACAATTAGCTTTTGTAATGTGAAATGGGAGAGGTAGTGCGCGCACGTACACGATGTCGAATGGATCGTCGCGTTATAATAATTTTACCTGTTCCACTAATCGATGATGTAAATATTGGCGATACGCACCGGATGCTGCAAAAAACTCGAGATCTCATTGTTTTGGAGATGAAGTGCCGGGTAATCAGCCGGAAATATTCAGGAGAGGCGCCATACACGACCATAATTCACATTTAGACGCAATCATTGACAGTCAAGCATAAAGTAATAAAGCCTGCGCTCGTAATTGCAAATTTTAATCGTTGCCTCGCCTAACGCGCGCTCGCTTAACATACGCGCAATAAACATTGATTGTCGGTGTAAGAATTTTATTAAAATGCACCTGGTAACTAATTTATTATTGCATTAGCATCATTGAGAATTTTAAATGTTGTTTCGACGCGCCGCGACCTCGAACATTCCGTAAAATTCCGTTATGAATCTTATTAACGGGGCGTCGAGGCTGAGAATTTCGCAGATGCATCAGCGACGATAAGCGCTTGGGCGCGAATTTCGACATGGACGTCGACGATTCTTGCGAAAGCACATGGTGTGGCGAGGGGGAAGGGCGGAGGGATGGCTCGCTGGCGTCGTTTACGTTACTGGTAGCTGGCGGGAGGGGCGGACAATGAAGGAAAAAAGAGCGTC
>NW_011948416.1:4625680-4646287 GCF_000503995.2 Ceratosolen solmsi marchali | reverse complement strand
GCAAGAATTATTAATTAATAGCATTGCGAAAGAATGGCTGCCGCGGGCTTTTAACGAGCGCGTTAAGAGCGATCCGATAAAGATTTCGCTGGAAATTTTCACTGACGGCGTGCGCACTTTTCCAATTCCCGTACGCCCGAGTCCGAGACTGAAACACATCCCAATTACTTCGTTGCCAATGGATTTGATCGTCCGTGAGCGTCGACGGGGTGGGTCGGCGTACACTCGCGACAGTAATTTGCAATTTTTGTCGTCACGTCAATCGTCACGTTATCGTCACGTTATCGTGACGAGAAATCGTGTCGCTATCGTCTCATAATTTCTAGTCGCGAAGCGAATCGTGGCGAGTCATCTCCAATAATGATATTATTAACCAGAAAACCTTTTCGCGTATTTACAAATTAAATGACATACAGTCATATGACATGTATACCCGGTGTCCTAATGTTTAACGATTTTCACGACACGAAGGCAATTGAAGGAACGAGAGAGAAATAAGGATCGATACGTATAATGATGAATGTAGGACAGTAATTTATCCGGTATAAACCTTCTATTACGCCACGAGGTATTCGATATTGAAAAACATAAGAGGAGAGGAAAGCAAAGAAAAGAAACAAAATCAAAAAGAAAAAAAGGCAAAATAAGGCCTATGTGACGATACTATAATGAAAATGTAAACGGCTCGACAGTAATATCCGTGGGTGCTAAATCCACGCTTATTAGATCTTTCTTATCGCTCGTCGACTGATAAAGCTATCTATAATCGTAGACAGGCTAATTTGAGTGAGGGGGGATAAGCACTGACTAAGGCTAAGTAATAATGAAAAGCCCCGACCGCCATAGGAACCAACCCGTCCCATCCACTCGACGATACTTCCGTAAACAAGGATGCTCGAGACCCCGCCCCGGGTGCTGCATCGGGGCGCGTACCTGTATCCACGAGCCCGGGGTCCAGGGGTAAAAAGCCGGTAGCGAGTCCATCGGGAATCGTCCGATCGCCGCGAGATCGGCTTTCCCAGCAGAGTCGGGACAATGCGCCTACGTCATCCTTGACCTGGAAGCCCATCCTTCGGCAATCGCTATTATCGAGATCCCTCGTTTTTGTGGCTCCCGACGAAATTGATTCGCCGCGGGATTTTCTTCCTCGAACCACCCCCGCGTTTTCACACCACCACCCCTATACCGGTAGCACAGGGGCGCTTCACTCACACTCGCTCTCTCTCTCTCTCTCTCTCTCTCGCTCTCGCTCTCTCTCTCTCTCGCTCTCTCTCTTTCCACTCAAAGACTTATCGAGCTAGCCGATAAACTCCGAGAGCTCCCCTCCTGTTCCGCTACTTACTTCCGTTGCTCCTTACTTCTTTTCCATTTCTTCTCTCTCTCTCTCTCTCTCTCTCTCTCTCTCTCTATTTCTCCATTGCTGCAGGTGTATTAATTCTCTGATTCGCTGAATGTGCATAAAAAATACGTGCACCTCGAGGCATCATTATATATTTATATATATATATATATATATATATCACATTAGACGCACGGTCAATCAAAAAACTACGTGGCTTAACGGCAAACGGAGATGAATATCGGTCTCGGAAATGTAAAGTGTCAATGTCAATGTAGGAAATGGCATTGTTCGCTCGCTACACCAGGCGCATAATTATTAAAATGGGAATACGCATCTGTCTGGATTTCACGAATACTAAATGAACGAACTTTTTTTCTCAGCAGTGCTCGTTAGCATAGTCGGTAAATATTATTCCCCTCGTTGAGGACTTTAAAGAATTCGGTGACGGCCGATTAACTTAATGTAGCTTTAAAAATATCCTACGCCAAGGAAAATCACAATTTTGGTTGATTCGCATCGATCGTATAATCCAATAAATGTATAGTTTTAATCGCGATCGCTGAATGTTTATCGATAGCCAGTTATAATGTAAGAAGCTTCCGACCTACTCATTGGAGAAAGATGAATAAATGTTTGGAGGGAGGTAATGCGATAAAGCAATCGACAAGCCCAATTCGCCAAACACTTTCTTCTTAAATTGAGCTTGTTGACCCATTAGCGTTTCTTTCTTTTCTCACCTTCGGAATATAACGACAAGCTTTTATCAACTAATTCGCTGGAATGAAAGTGCGGCTTCTTTACTCCATAATCGATCGTACGCGACAACTTGGAGGAGGCTTGGAGGCCCGACGACACCTTTCGCACATCCGACGATAATCGCGCATCGTCGGATTCAGTCACTCTGGCCTCGTGGAGAGTCGTCCTTGGAAATTTGGCCTCCATCGCTCGACTATAAGCAAATTTCGATCGCGCGACGCCTTCGGGGCCATGGCATAATCGAAAATTTCGCACGCCGCTCGCTCGGTCGTTTTATCGTTCGCAACTGCGCGCACCGGATATCCCGGAAGCTCACTCTTCACATCTTGATTTATGCGACGTCGTATTCAAATTCGGCAAGTGGAAAAAAAAATGGTCCGCGAGAATGTCAGTTGCGAGAACCCAAATTGTACATCTGCATCGCAGAATTTTTTTTCCCCGTACGAGACACAGAGAGAGAGAGAGAGAGAGAGAGAGAGAGAGAGAGAGAGAGAGATAGAGAGAGAGCAGCGTATGTCGTGTTCGAACCCGTGCGTGTGCTCCCATACAAGGATCAGGCGGTCGCACTCGTGTGCGTGACAAACTCGTTAGCTAATCTTAAAACACCAGCTGCATGTAGATTGAAACTTGGTATGCACGTACGTGATGGAGGGGTAGGAGGAGACGAAGAAGATCGGCAGGAATGAGAAGGAAAGAAACGGGAGTGAAAAAGTTCGGGCTCAATTACAGACACTGTTGACAATGAAAGGAAAACTGTGTAAAACTGCAAGGCCACAATGATGCTAGCGACAATAATTCCTTACAACAATGAAAATTGAATTTTGTCTTGATAAAGTCTTTCAAATCCGAGAGGATGCGCGCGCAGCCGTTAGAATTATCTATTTAATCATTTGAATTGATCGATACCCTTATGACTTTGTGTTGTTAGTTAATGCACCATTATACAATGTATTATATAACCATGTGATTTAATGTTTATCGGCACGGGAGGGAAGGTGTATTCTTATAGGCCGTTAGATTAAATATTTAACAAAAATGAGAAAAGCGCGCGGACAGGCGTAGTCTCCCGTGATCGATGCCAACCCGCGCGAATATATAAGCCGTTAGCCAATGTAATGCAAGGATCGCAGTGCTCCACATTCGATACTTTAGATCGAAATCGTCGTGTAAACATGCAATTATAACTAAATAATAACTAAAAATTGCCAATACTGCGAGGTTCGCTCGGCACATTTATTGTTATAATAGGAAAATACTTTTAATACCCGAGCGAAATTAGTCCCTCCGTAACACTTTGATATTACAAAACATAATTATAATAGCCTTGTAATTCGAGCTAGCCAGCCTGTAATTCGAAAGTTAGTTATTGCAAAGGTAAAAAATATATCTCCATCAGGAGACTAGAGGAGAGAAAGTGAAAGAGAAGCATAGAAAGACTCAGCAAAGGAAAGGAGCAACGAATGTTAATGGCGTCCTTGAATACTCTCTCTCTCTCTCTCTCTCTCTCTCTCTCGTAGATAGATTAATAATGCGCTTTCAAAGTGGGCTTCCTCGTGCTTCATTATTGATACTAAAGAGGATGCTAATTTCTTTTCGACTCCTGAAAGAAAAATAGGACAATAAAACGAGTCTTAAAATGTATTATTCTCTTTTTAATAAATTACTTGCCAATGACGAGCTGTATTATGCATTAGCCAATTAGCCTTGGACTCTCTATAATTAGCAAAATCCTTATAAAACATATATATGACTTTATTAATTGCTTTATGCTACGTCTTGGCAATCCTTTTAAATAAATAAAAAAATAAATAAATAAATAAATAAATAAATAAATAATGTACGAATAATACACGTGATCGATTGTACTCCATGCTTAGATGATTTGGGCAAGTCGACAAATGGCTTGGCCTATAATCATTCAACAGCCACTATTAATTTATATTTATTATTAAATTATGTAATCGTCGAGTAAAGTACATAAGCGACATTTTATACGAAAGCGCGTACTATTAATAAAGTATCGACATACTTTATCGATACACCGTTTATTAACGCTCTTTATCGGCAACTTGATTGGCATGGTTAAGCGAATGACATATCGGAGGCTCTCGACCGCGCTTACGCACTTTAAATTGTTGCTTTCACAGGCTGCAATAAGCGAGCTCACGGTGTGAAATTTATAATTATAATGATAATCAGAGACGAAGAGAGAGAGAGAGAGAGAGAGAGAGAGAGAGAGAGAGAGAGAGATAACGTATGTCCGACGAGTGTGTATTTAATGAGTACAGGGGCGAGGATAACGAAAGACCGAGAGAGAACGCGAACCGTAAGGCAAGTCCGTTGCGCGATTAGACGCTCGTAACGCATGGGTCTTGGCATGGGCATGGGCATGGGACGGGGACGGGGACGGGTACGGGGACGGGGACGGGAGGGGGAGAGTTTGTGTTTGTTGTTGCTATCAATAAGAAAATCATCGAGCTAGCTGTGGTTGTTATGGAGAAAGCTCTCGTGGCAGCGTTCCATTGCCGATTGCCGCCAAAGTGCCGAGACAAGTTCCTTGGCACCCGGACGTCGGGGCTTAGGGTTGGCCCGTTGCCGTCGGCGATTCACCTGTGCTGGGGGAATCCCCGCAGCGAAGGACAACGTCCTAGGCCACGCCTCGCATTTGAATGCGAACAATGGGCCCCGGGGATTACATTGCGTAGAAAATCGGGCCCCCGTCTAATTGTTGCGAGGCTTCACGGTTAGGGCCCAGGTTGAAGAAGGCATTGTGCCCCCTCGACGTACATTAATGCGCGGATCCTCGGGACTCATCGGGCGAGATCGTTCATTGTCTTTGGACCGCTGCTTCGCTACGAGGATGCTGCTCGTAACGGTACATCGCGCGCTTCCTTCGGATTTCAATGTTCCTTTTATTATTTTAATCGTGGTGAACGAGCCGTGAGAAACGTTGGGGACTCGCACAGCAGTGCGGCTCCTAATCTTCCCGAGTGCGTTACATTAGACTCGAATGGAAAGTAGATTACTATTCAAAATTTACGGACGATAATCGTGCTCGAAGCACAAATCTCGTGGTATAATTGTTGAGTCTGCTTATAATAATGCGTTAAAGTGACGTGAAGAAGAAAGAGGTAATAGGATGTCCGATACTCTCGCGTACATGGAAGCTGCGTAAGATCGAGAAAAGAATAACGAGTAGAAGTTAACATGCTCGAGCTTCGTTCTCGGAAAAATGATGTAACGACTGTCTGCGGGAGGGATGGAGGAGGGTAGGGAGAGTGAGAACGGCATAGAATGAAAGAGAGAGAGAGAGAGAGAGAGAGAGAGAGTGTGAGCGAGTGAGCGAGATAAAGAGGCTAAAGGCTGGAGATACCTACGATATATGGGAACGCACGATTCATCTCGCGCGAGTTTGGTAGAGGGAAAGGGAGGTTAAAGGCCGATGATTAAGGATCCCAGCCTCGACTTCCTCTCCACGATTCGTCTCTTTTTCTCTCTCTCTCTCTCTCTCTCTCTCTCTCTCTCTCTCTCTCGCTCATTCGTCCCCCCAAACCCCCTCACTATCGCACTCTATCTGCACACTCTATACCTCGTATATGTAAGCAGGATACTGTCTCTTTCTTTCGGCCTTCTCTTTCCTTCTGTCCATACATACGCACAATTTTTCTCAACTCTTGCGTGTCTAACTCTTACGTACGTGGCGATCGATCCATGCTACTAACGAACGTCCAACCAATTTCATTTCATTGCTTTCATTAATTTTGGCTCCATTTTATAAGGACGCCGTGTACGAACTCTCGTGACCATTCATTATTACATTTAAAAGTCTGGCCTGCGTCACGATTAAAGCGAACGTCGATTATAAAGAAGAAGTTCGTTCGGATGCCGCCTTGGCAATTTATCGATTGGCAATCGGTAGCCGAACTAGTAAACAAATTGCCTCCACGAATTGAAATTTCAATAACATAACGTGCGTGCGCGCGCGAGACAGAGAGATAGAGAGAGAGAGAGAGAGAGAGAGAGAGAGAGAGAGAGAGAGAGAGAGAGAGATAAAGAGATAAACTCCAGGACACTTTTGGCTAGAAGGCCAATAAACAGTGCCTCCATCGATCGTGCAAAGCTCTCCTCCGTCTCTTTCAGCACAGCGTATACATCCAACAGCCAATGCCCCAGAGTCAATTTTTCTTCCCGGCTTCTATCCCACTCTCGCCTCCGCCTCCTCACCCCACACACGCACACACAGCTCTACCCCACGATCCCGCTCCCTTTGAACAGAACCGCTAACACATGTTCGATAAGCGTCGCAGCCGTTAATATGCCGTGGGCCTCCACGTAATCGCTTCATCCGAACAGTCGTTCGTGTATACGAGGAGACACTTGTCGCACGCTTTACGCGTCTTGGATTAGCTAATTAGATAGTAGAATAGGGGCCGGTCGCTCTACCCGCTGCCCTACAGCGAATTCCCATTTTATTAGCGATTTATCGTAAGCCTGCTGGACCAATTCGACATCTCTCCTTCGGGCCAACTTTTCAAAATTCATTTACGTGTCTTTGGCTACCGAGCTTATTCCTGCTCTAGAATAATTTTTTCCTTTCCAAAGGCTCACGATGAGCGGCACTGTTTATTACATTTGCGCCCAGCCGTGCTGATTAATAGTCCCTAGATATCGTTTTAACAAATCATCCTCTTAATAATTCAATAGTTTTATTAAGTCAGTTGCTCGGATTCGGTAGGTCCCCAATAATTAATCACTGCTAGGAAATTTTTATTATTGCTTTGGTTAAGAAGAAAAGAAAAAAAATTCTTCTTACTACGTGCCGATAGAGATACGCTGAGAATTACCATAATTTACCGATTTTAATACATTATAAATTATTATTATTGAATATGTATGTTATCATTATCGTTGTTGTCGCAATATATAATCATATATTGATTGATAATTTATATAATTTATATATTTTATATAAATTTTCTATTTAATGAAGCAATTTCGTCATAAGGATTAGAGCTAATATCTCATAAATTAAAAGCGTGATCTTAAATCATCAGGCAGCGTAATGATTAAAATTAAATTCACAGAATACGGCGGCGCACGCTGATTAAAAATAAATAAATGAATAAATTAATAAATAAAATCAAAGAGACTCAAATGTAATAGATTTTTTTCTCTAAACGAAAGCAACTTAATTAACCGAATTGTTTAGTCAGTTTAATCAGGCCTTACGATCGCAGCAGAATAGAAACGTATTGTTCAATCGCTATTGTCGGTATTTTGGTTTAAAAAGCAGAGCGGAAGTATACTTTAATCATTGGACTTAGACCTTTAGAATGAAGGTAAACAGTGCGCCGAGGATACCCAATGAGTTCGTAAAATTGGTAATACATACCTAGACTAAATTAACTACCAAGCCATTTAATCTGTATTTAAACAAGTCTTTTCTCAGATACTCGATAAATTAAATTTTGTCTTTCGTTTGCCTTGGTAATTAAATCTCCTAATGAACTATCCCACTCCTTCTTACTCGCTTTGAATATAGTTACATTCGTCGTGGGCGCGCTAAGCTTCTATTTGGAAACTCGATATACTTCAAAATCAAGATTATAAATGTACGTTTCGGCTGCTATAAATAAATGTGTAACGAGCATCCCATTTGTCAGTACATATTGGCCGTTAAAAACGCACTTACATGGGTGCGCCGAAGCACTCGATTGAAATCCCAAATGTCAAGATAGTCGGAACAAACACGAAACTGTGTATGTTCCCGTCTTAATTTCACACTTCCCTCGGTTAACGGTGGCGGGCGCTGGAGGGGTGGGGAGAGACGAGAGAAAAAGATGGGGTTGGGGAGGGGGAGGGGGGAGTGGGGGGGGGACTATTAACAGACGTAGAAGAACGTAGCGGTCAAGAGTTAACGCTCTAAAGACAGATGTAAAAATCAAATTTAGATTATAATGTGACTGCGGACCCTCCGACTCCAGGGTTCTCAACTTTCAAGATGCTCGCCCAAGAACTACGTGCATCTGACGAACAAACAACCATTGAAGTATATCATTTTGTAGTTGTCTCCGAGTAGCCCCAAAACACGCCTTATACGTGTTATCTCACAAGTATTTCTCGACGCTTTAGAAGATGTGACATAATTTTAGTATAAAGTAATTTAACCGGTGCTTTACTAAGGTCTAAGCTCTTGAATTGCGCTTGCCGTATCTCAGCACAACAACATTACAACTCTTTCATACGCTGAATTACGCCGAATGGCATAGAAATTATTTGAATGATACAGTGGATCATAGCTCGGATGATAGACCGAGAGGCCATTAACCGAGCCAATCGCTGCAAAATCTGTAAACATAACTTTTTCGACTTTTATCCGACTTGTTCAAGAAGATTTTTTTCCCAGCTACACGTATTTATTGCGGTACGCGAGTCACCGAACAACAGGCCCATCGTTGATTCAGACAGAGCGACAAAAATAAGACAAAAAAAAAAAAAAAATAAAAAATAAAAATCAGAGGATAGATGCTAAGCGTATTACGAAGTGTTCGATAGCGTCCGAAAGAATATAATTTGCGTGCTTTGCCATTAAATGCCATTGGCACACAAACAGTAAGCAACAATGCGATAAGCCAGTAAGAAAATAAGTGACTAGGCATTTTAGGAGCACAGCGCGCTATCGGCGATCGACATCCTTGTCACTCGACGTCCCCCGTCACGAAAAAGCATGGACATGGAAGATGCGGAGAAACCGAGAGAGCCGAAGGATATTATTCCTCTCGATTCGACTTCCGCACAGATGCGGCAAAAGACCGACAAACTTTCCAAGTTGGGGGGATATTTTTCTCTCCCCAACTGCGCAGACCCGAATAAGTCCCAGTAGCGGTATCGAGATGCAAAGGGACGTCTCGAGTTTTGCTTTACTAGATTCTCCCTCCCTCTGTTTTTCTATGGGTGTGCCTGTGTAGAAAGGACAGGAGTGATTGACTTTTTGGGAAACTTATACTCGCTCCTATTTTCTGCTGCCTCATTTCATCTATTTTTCTTTACGAATCGAGAACTCCGAGAAACTTGCCGTCGTTTTTTCTGGCTATCGTAAACAGCTTTCGACTCTTTTAGGGATATAATCGTAAAGTAAGGATCGAGGGACAGTGTTTAGCCAACATTTTGCAACAACTTAATCCGAGACTCCTTTGAGGCAAAGAAAAAAACGCGTGAAAAAAAAAAGAGAAAAAAAATACACGGAAGCCTTGCATTATAATAAAACATATTATGAAAATAGGAGCAAGAAACATCGGCTCCGATGATTCGGTTATAAAGTGTTGAGGCTCGTAAAAAGCTAAGCATTAGAAGTACCGCTGTCTTTTTCTACGGATTGTCTCGCAACAGCAACATGGGCTTGAGCGAACTTTTGTTAATCTCGTAATTACCAGTGCTGAAAGTAAGCCATGCCAGACAATAAACTGATTGATGGTTGGATCAAGCAATGGAAATTAACAAAAAATATAACTTTGAAATTTTTTTTTGTTTTGTTTTGTTTTTGATTTTTTTTTTTTTTATGAAATTTCAAACCTCGGCATTACTCTTGAATAAATAAAAGATAATTCGATTTGAGAGGTGACTAATTAAGGAGCAAAAAAATTGAAAATAATAATAATAGAATAAACAGTATGAATCTTATGGTAAGTTGTGTGCTCGCTTAATGCAACTGGAAATAAATATACTTTTAAATGGCAATATTTTTTAATGTCTGCCATAAATTGGTAAAAACATTATCGAATATAATCAATTGTCCAATAAATGGCCGCGATCGAAATATCTAATATCTAATTCAAATTAACAGTCTTAAATTAATAATAATAGGACAAGTATGTTCTAGTAAGCGGGGTAGGAGCGGTGTAAAAATTTTTCTTGATTCTGTAAATGTCGTCGGACCTGCCTCTGGCAATAAACTACCTATAAAATCTAATATCTTTACGAAAAGAAAGAAAGAGAGAGAGAGAGAGAGAGAGAGAGAGAGAGAATCCATAAATTAAATAATTGCCGTCGCCATTACATTTGCAAATGAATGTGATATTCAGCCGAGTAATAATAAGCATTGTGCCTTAAATTACGTAGATTCGTTAAATACAATAAGATTAATCGAGGGTTTTAACTGGTAAGTTTGGCCTCGCCCGTTCTGCCGACATATTACTTGAGTGACACCTTTATCATTGGAAACGTTGTTATGTCCGGCATTGAGAGAAAAAAATATCGCGTTACAATGAGCGGTTGGCTTCATTGTCGTCGATAGCTTTACGCTTGCTTTTACGAAGCGAATCACCGGAGCTGGATGTATGATGGACGAGAAAAAAAAAAAAAAAAAAAAAAAAAAAAAAAAAAAAAGAATGGGAAGAAACACGGGAAGAACAAATGGAAAATCGGAAGAACGGACAGCGTCAAGGGAACGGGGAGGGGGGGGGGAGATGGGAAAAAAGGAAAATAGAAAAGTCGACGGCTGGCGGAGAGAAAAAGCAGGCAGAGCGATGATACACGGGGAATGTAAGAAGCGACGGGCGCGCGAGGGAATTAGAAAGAGCAGCAGAAAAAGCGTTGCGCGCGAGAAGTGCGGGAAGATAAAGAGAAGAAGAGGAGGATAAGCTCGACCGGCGTCGGAAAGGAAAGACAGAGGCGACACTAATGATGCAGTGCCAGCCGTCGTCTCGGCGACTTTTTCTTTTTTCTTTCTTTTCTTTTTCTTTTTCTTTGCTTTTTTGGCTTTTTTTTCTATTTCGCTAACGGCGCGGCATTCTAGATTTTCACGATCGTCCAGAGAGGTCCAGGGACGGACGATCGCGCTTCATCCTCTTCCGGTTATTCGCTCGAGTGCCACACGGGGAGACACCCGAATCCTGCCCCCCCCCCACACGTTATTTATTAAGCAACCCATGCCGACGTCTCACCTCTCAACTTTACATACAGTAACGCTCTATTAATTATAAATCTCCTCTCTCGGGGAGCTTTAATGATCGAAGATAATTAAGTGCGACTGTGGGGGCGGGGGGGGGGGGGGGGGGGGGTCAGAGTTGCCGCTTACCTTCCTTCCTCCAGCCAAATATTTGTTTATTTGACCGTGTTCTTAAGTTAAAGCGTCGATCGTAAATTCGCTTGTTATATTATAATTCGTCGCTACTTTACTAGGAGGCTGGAATGGGAATTGCTCGAGATATAATGTCGAAATGATTTTATTGTTCGGATGGAGGAAACATTGCGTAAAATTAATAGTTTGTATTTTCAAATTTATGAAAGACGATTTGTTGAGCCGTGAGCACTGTCCTATGAATTAAGGACGATAATGGTCCTTAAGGTAAGAAATCACTCGGCAATGAAGGTGCACGATTTTTCGAGGAAATTTCTCCCATCGACGCTACGCGGCTTTACAACTTTTACTTTATGCGCAGGAAGAAAGCGAAGGGCCACGAGGGCCGCGGCACTATTACGCACTGCAATTTATCATCTAATTATTTACCACTTTACGATTATCAAGCTTTTAATTTTAGACTTTTATAGGCCCGCAATATATATATATATATATATATACTTATACGTGTAACACACGTTAATTATTTTAAACAATTTGCATTTATAAGAAACTTTACCAGAATCCAGAATAAAGTGTCAAAAAGTGACAAACTTTAAACGAGAAAGAAGTTATTTCGTTATTGATACTGAAATTGTTGCCGTTGCAACGATTACGTTTTTATTAGCTTTAAGGGACAACGAGTGTAAGGACTTGGCTGGGGGGGAAGGGGCAGGAGAGAAGGAAAGAAAATAAAAAATAAAAAAAAAAAAATGATGGCAACATAATATTAAGCAGCCAGCAATGTACAGTTATAATTTGTTGCTCTAACGTGCACGAGGAGAGCTTCGAAGACGAAGAAGAGATGAAAAAAACATGAAAACAGAATGATAACTAATAAACCTCGAACCAGCTCATAACGTACTCAGTTTAGGAAAAAAAAGTTATAATTGCGGTTATAATATACAGGAAGTACGTTTAAAAGTAAGGTAAAAATGTACAATTATTCTCGCTAGAATGAAAAGTACTTTTTTGTTCGTAAAAATTTAAATTACTTAATGAATAAATAATAGGGTAACATTCATTTGCATTAAGACAAATTATTTATAAATCATCGTATTCTGCATTGTGACTAGATTTTCATAAATATTAGCAAATCAGAGAATTTAATTCGATTCAACTGACGAGACTACGTTGTAGCCAACGTCAACGTCACAATCACATTGACATTCTATTCGTCACTGATTGCAAAGAATAATGCTTATGCAAATGTTGCAAAAGACGCGCTAGAGAATAACGAAACGACGAATATTCCCGCCAGATGGATATTCTCAAACATCTCGAACATACGGAGTATGAAAAAAAAACTTCAAGCAACTAATATCTTATCGCGTACACAAAGTGCGTGACTCCTCCAAGTCGCTAGATCGTAAAATAAATCATTGCCCTGGACGAGTCGTTCGTCATTAACTTTCTACACTCCACGGGCGTAAATATAAAGTCAATTCCGCATGATTTTACAAAGCCGAGACTTTGGGGAAGCAATGTCCTCGAGCTTGCTGAGCAACTTGCAGGAGATTTATAAGCGAGCGAGGCCAACACCACGAATTCGGACGAAGAAAAAGAGAAAATTCAGAAGCACATAGTAGGTAATTCGCTTAAAAACGGCAGAGAGCCATCGACGCGCGCAGATTGGATGCTATCAATCTGGTTGCGGCTATACCTCCATCTCGATCAAACCTATATCGCTTAACTCATGAATTAAAGATGGAGCGAGGGTAGAAGAGACGGAGGCACCTCGCGGGTGGACAAAACTCGCGGAATCGGCCCCACGACAAAGACATTGTCCTCGCGAATTTGAAAAAGGAGCAGCCGCCGCAACATCATGGGGAGGAGTAGACACGAGCATACACGGAGAGAGAGAGAGAGAGAGAGAGAGAGAGAGAGAGAGAGGCAAGCAAAGGGAAGACCATTAATCGAGGGCCGATTGGAATGAGAAGAAGGAAGCTGAAAAAGAGACGCCGTTGAAAAAGGGGCTAATAGTAAGTCCAGTCCTTGTCTCCTCGGCGTTTGTTAGAGCAGCCGGGATTTCGGGCCCTTTTACAATCTTTCGAGAATGCACGCGTGGTTGCTTTTTTTTTATCATGGCCCACCTTCTCCTCGCCGCCCCGATTCTTGCCTCCGCGATGACAATTTACTCCCTCGGAACTCGGACGCCCCGATCGCTTTATCGTACATAAGTCACTTCATTTTTAATTGTCGAGCTGCCGGGGAAAAATAGCTCGAGATAAATTGGTAGCGGTCGATTGGCGAGGTCAGCCCAAGATTTTCGTACGGATAGTCATGACGATAAAGTTCTCCGCCCGACGCTACACATCCACCCACTCCCCATGGGAATGCGGTCGCATGTTTTTTTAGTCGTCGCGCGACTTGTAAAGCTCGGATATTCGCAAAGTACGAGATAAAGTTTGCCGGGGCAGGTAAAAGCTCGAGCAGCAATAAATGGCTCGTAAAAGGCCCGATCCGGCGATCGATTCGGACGAGTCGCTCATTCGCTCTTCTCTTCGGTCAAGGGAGGGAATATCCAGCTGAATGGGAATGCTGTAGAATGCCGGCAAAAACCGCAAGGCTCGGGGATCATTAGTCTACGCTCTCTCTCTCTCTCTCTCTCTCTCTTTCCATTGCCCCTCCCTTTCCCACCCTCAAGCGTAATCTCTCTCTCTCTCTCTCTCTCTCTCTCTCTCTCTCTCTTACTATATATATATATATATATATATATATATATATATATATATATATATATATATATATATATATATACACATGTCTTTCTCTTTGGTGCTGCTGTCTCCCTCAGTCGAGCCTACCGTAAGGATCGCGAGCCTCGCCTATACCGGGTGAGAGCCCTGTATCCTGCTTACGAGCCACGGTTTTTTGACTCGTGCGTACGTACGTTAGACCAACTTACAATGTCACTTTTCTAACTACAATTTCTGGGAGAAAATGAGATTTGCCTGTCGCACAAAATCCGATTGAGGCGCACAATAATTTCGCATTTACCACACTCAAGGACCTTTGATGTATTATGATTATGCGATGTCTTTCCCGCCCGTCCATGTCGTCCCAACTAATGTCCTCGCCTCTACTGCTTCCCCTCCACTGCTATTAATGCATTTTTAATCGAGCCCCATCACGAGACTTTAAGCAAATATTATTATTACGCGATATAATAAATCGTAAAATACTTTTTCATTTATTCTTCTTTTCTTTTTTTTTGTGTCTTCCCCCCCCCATTATTATTATTATTATTATTATTATTATTATTAAATCAACAAAATCCACGAGCCCTACTTAGCGCGCTCGTATAATTCTCAATAGAATCTCAAGGCTGACTTATACAACTCATTATTAATCCATTTTTAGAGCTTAGAGAAAGAGGTAATAATGCTGCAATGGAGTCATGACATTAATCATTGCCGTTGTTCATACACGCTTACAACGTTACTTGCACAAAGAGCCTTTCAGTTTCCTAGCGCAAAAGAAAGTTCGACGGGCAAAGCGTAAGGGACCGCGCAGCGTTAGCATATCTTTCAGACCGTCCTTAAAAAAAAAAAAAAAGAAAAAAAAAAATAATAGAAAATACCCTTTGCTCGCTATTCTTATTTCGCCATTTATTCACTAAAAATTTTATTTTTAATACAATACACACTACTCAATAGGCAATATTACTCATACGCGCACGTGCGCACATATTATAACGATGAATTTAATAGATAAACGAAAGAGAGAAAAAATACATAAATAAATAAAAGAAGGTAAAATAAGTTTTTTGTTATATAGAAGCTAGAAAGTTGCGTAGAACTTATTGCTAAAAACATCTTTGCAGTCATTAAAAAATACCCACACTTCTTTACTGTACAATGACTCGATACTTTCACGAAATTTACATAAGCGAATGGATAAAAATTTGTTCTTTAAACGTTGACCGCTTCATCGCCACTTTATCTCGTGCAAAATTGAAAGCCAAAGATATTAACGAGAATTTCACCGGGAATATTAAACGGGAAATGGGAGGCAAAGTGCGTGAAATTGAAACTCTCGGCAAAGTATTTTCAAATCCTTTATTCGACTTCGTCGTCGCTGTCATTGTCGGTAATGGTTGAACGCGAGACTCATGGTGACCCCGTCGCTCTCCTCCTATCATCCGGAATCCGACTTGTTCTACCAAATCGCAGCTCGTTATCACGACACCGAGTATAATCAGGCTAAATTGCTCTTTATGGGACTCGGCTATAGCTAACGGCCATTGAAATGATAAGGGGATCCACGGATTTGCCTTTTCTCACTAATATTCTCCTTGCCGTCGCATTGACGAAGTCGTCGCACGCACGCGCAGCGTTTATTACCTCGAATTTTCGTTAACGCTAGCGACGACTGTAATAATACTTTTTCGCTGTCACAAATGACAGGGGTTTTTTTTTTTTTTTTTTTTTTTTTTGTCACACTCGTTCACAGTAATTTCATGAGGAAAATGGAAAATCCCAAATTATCGTACGTCTGTATTATACGAGCCTTAATTGTTGACGAGCCTATAAGTAAATATTAATTTACTACTCGTTATTAACAATAATATACGCGAGATTTAACCAAGCCTGGGCATTTACAATCCTATGACAATTGTATTCGTACTTTCACAAAAGTATGTGCGCAACGTAATTCACGAGAGAATATAGGAATTAATTATTGCACAACTTGATTCCATATTATCTAGTTCTCGTCGGTCTCTCCTCTCCACGATTTATTTGCAATATTTTAACAAAATATTTATACATATTACCGGATGCTCGAACTTATTTTTTATTTCAAATTCAAATTCCAAGGGTAATTATTACAAGTACTAGCGGCTGACAAATAATTTTTTGCGCCTATAATAAATAGGAAAATCTCTCGATTTAACAGGCAATGTCTTTCTCCATTATAATAACGAATTGTCGAATTGACAATGATTTTAAAGAATTATTCGGAACAATATAGGGAACTCGCCTTAAAGACATTACAAATAGAAGAAACAAAAAATTACCGAGAAGAGAAAAGATGCCCGATCAGCACAAATATCACACGCTCTTTTATGTATTTTTATATTATTATTATTATTATCACTATCATTATTATTATTATTATTATTATTATTATTATTCTTTTTAATAAATAAGACTTCTTATTATCTACGTATTGTACAATGCATGATCGATTGCTTAATATGAAGGGTACCAGAGAAATTCGAGCGCATTTATAATTAATTAGGGTATAAAATTGTTTATGCGTGCTTGCGTCATTAAAAATAAGGAAATTTTGATATTTTCAAAAAGTCCTTAATTATTTATATAGATAGACAGGGAGTTACTCTGAGATTCTCTTACTAGACTTAGAGAGACTACTTTTTTTCGTTTTTTTTTTTGTTTTCTTTTTTCGGAACTCGAAGCACATGTGCCCATTCGTGCTTCAACTGTGGAATATAGAAGCTTATAAAAAATATAAGAGATTATAAAGAATATGTGAATTAAAGTGTACGGAGCGTAGAGTAAAGAAAATAAAGACGCGAGAGTATGTTTGCTAAAGATTGCCGATCGACATCAATATTATAAATATTTTTAATACAAAATACAATGAATATTCATTATATTTACTGCTATTTATATAAGTATAATCTCATTGATAACTTTCGCTATGTATTAGCTTATCCTTTTGCATAATTATTCCTATGCGTGTGGCATAATATCCAATAATTGTTCGGAAATTCATACGTACTATTATCGTAATTATTAATCTAATCGAAATATAACAACAAAATTGCGGGATGTGAGACATTAAAAATCCACCTTCCCGAATGTATTACCCAAGTAATTGAAATAAACTAATTATATCTCGATAGGGTTACAAAAAAAAAGAAATGTACATTAACTTTTTATCGCTGTAACTTTGTCTAAATCACCTATTTCAACTTATTAAGGATATGAAATAATTCATGCCGTAAAATATAATATAATCGATACAAAAGACTCGAGAAAACCAGATTTCAAAAATATGCTTTCCATTTTTACGTATACAACTGATATAGATAAATATTAATGGCACATGCGAAAAAGGATCTAGCATTATACACAAAGGAAAACGTGAAATAAAAATAAATGAATAATAAGATGTTATATCAGTGACTGCATAAAAAGAAGCGCGTGCGCTCAGACCTGCATATATAGACACATCATCGACGTTCCGATGCTCTTTTCCAGTGTCTAAAAAGAAGAGGATAGTAGGGACAAGAGGATAGAGAGAGAGAGAGAGAGAGAGAGAGAGAGAGAGAGAAATTAGTTCTTTGAAATACTTGCTCCATTTCACGGATGAAAAGCCAGAAAAGTAAACCACCACCTTCAATAGGATTTCAATCGATTTTCTATGCACTAATATAAACAAAATAGCCGTCAATTATACAAAAGTATGGAGGAAAGAATATTTCATGCCTCTATATATTCTTATTTTTCAATAATAAAACTGTAAATTCATGGTTAAATATAGGCAATATCACGACGAAACTAGAAATATTTTATACTTGGAATATCATGGAATATTTTATATTGTAATATTTGGCTAATAATTGGCCTCTTTGGCTCGTCATAAATTATTGGGGCAAAGCTGTTGGTAAAAAATTAATGCCTAAGCGTCTTTATTTCATCGCGATGCTAATATTGTCTTTGCAAAAATTCTTAATCTCCACTACTTTTTGAATACTTGAATCTTCGTTATACCCGTTAAATTACATAATCGATTAATTACGTACAATTATTATTATTTTCTTCATCCTACCGAGTAGTGTTGGAGCATCGTTTCAGCCTTCAAATATAAATTACGTAATTAATCGATTAGTCCAAAAGATAAAAGTTATAAATTTGCAATGATCGCGCGCCCGCTTGTATATATTATTATCACTCGGCGGACTTATTAGCGGTGCGCGGGCATATTGTTATAAATTATATAAGGATAAACGCAGGGCAGGACGATTAAAACTTTTCATTGACTAAGATTTTTGTCCAAGTGATGCTGACGATTGGATAATTAATTAAGATTTTTCATCGGGAGCCGCGTGTGCGTGATATATCCTCGCGCAACACAATAATGATTCGAACGCCGAGTAAAATAATCGACGGGAATAAAATCTCGCAGTCGAGAGCGAAAGAAGCAAGAGGCAGACCCATTGACTTATCCAATAATTTGAAAATAATAAATTTTCTTTCGTTTCCTCGCAACGCACTATTGAAATTACGCCGAACATCCGAGCGAATCCTCATTTAAAAGTCTTTTCAAACACCGCAACAGCAAAAAGTCCCTTTGCACTTAAAAAGCGAATGTGCGCGGCGAAGAAAAAGGCTGAAACTCCTGGCCGCGGTAAGTATAGTGCAACAGCCGATTCTCGGATTCCTCGTTTTTCCAGGCTGGTTGGCTGATAATCGTCGGGCCCCATCCGGAGCAACTCAAAACAAATGGCCCTCCATTATTTCGTAGGGTGCGCGTGGATTTTCCGCTTTGGCGCCCGACGGCCGTTTCCCGGCCATTATGCTTTTTCTCCCCGAGATCTCGATTCCCGGGGCGCGCGAACCCGCGGTTTCTGAGGGGCGCTAATTCGGCGAGGGTCGCGTGCGGGCATGGAACAAAAACAAAAAAAAAACAAAAAACAAAAAAAAAACAAAGAAAAGAAAGCAAGTCGGTGCGTGACAAGAGGGTGGGGTTGGGGTGGTGGGGGGGGGGGGGGGGGGGAAGAAGCTGGGCCCAATTGATATCGCCAGAGCGCGCCCACCCAGCATTAATATCCACTTGGTTGCCGGACGCCTCTGTTTTTTTCTTCTTTTTCTTTACGTGTCGACTCCTGGCGTAATGACGTATTCGCCAGCAAGACCGAGACGAGGACGGAAGAATGGCCACCGACTGGCTGATCGACGATTTTTATCCGCGGTTACCTCGACACCGGACGACGGAATATTCAAAGTGTCGAATAATTGGCATCGGTAAACATTGGCGGATCGAGTACGATGAATCCGCGAGGCTGCGGCCGACGAGATGACTTTTTCTTATTTTTCCATTACGCTGGACGTTCGATCGGACGGCGATGGCTATCGATTAACGGCTCACTGGCCGATCGTGCAAATATCGCGCCTAATGACATTCGATTTTGCATAATCTGTGTATTATTATTATTATTATCATTATCATTATCATTATCATTATTATTATAATTATCATTATTATAATTATCATTATCATTATCATTATCATTATTATTATTATTATTATCATTATTATTATTATTATTATTATTATTATTATTATTCGATGTAGCTTTAACGGAAGCTTGAATTGATTACGATTCTTTCGGCTTGGCAGATGGACACGTTGGCATTTTCGTTGACGGGTGACGTGAGATCCATTGTTCATTTCGCCTGGTGGGCGCAATGTCGCGCGTAATGGGACAAAAATTTTCCTATATCCAATGATATCGTCGTTAATTTTACAATTAGTCATTTTACAATTAAATATATTTATTTAGCTGCGCATTGGCGCTCTTGCTTATACTCGTTTACATCGATGTCCGTCAAAATGTCGATTAGTCATTGCTTTTAAGTACATTACTTACGTAATACACCTGCTTCCATCTCATTCTCACGTGGCTCTTTATTAAAGTTCCCTTTAATCAGCCATTATCACATTGCGAGCACTCGGTTAATTTTGCGTGCGCGCGCGCGCCTGGATTACGTTAGTTAAACTCGCAATGGAACGCTGGCAGAGTATTTAGGGATTTAGCAATGTGAAACTTTTGCATCGATAGCGATATAATTTTCATGCTGCCGACAACTTTTACTTTCAATGACACGACAATGTTATAAAACAAAGTTAGAAATGGGATTGAAAAGGAACGGCGAGTATTGGATTGAACGTCGTGTGTTGTGGATCGTAGCCAATCGATTTTCATGATTGTTCGAGTTAAATAGCCGCATTAGGAAAAATGTCATAACGCGCATAATGCAGGCGCGGCATATAAAATGACTTGCGCTTATTTTTCATGGGAATGACTGGCATCGGTGAACCAGCCACAAATTGCCAATCTTATTCGTCTCGCGCCTCGGGATACGAATTAAAGCATAGTTGTCGAGAAATCGCACGGCGGGGCGAGCAACCAAGGAATTGGAATGATTTGAGGTTGGAGATAGATACGCCGTGGAAAAATGAGGAAAGTCCAGTGGTACACCGAGGGACGAGCGCGCCTCACTCCGACTAATGGAAGGAGGCGGCGCGCGAATAAACAAAAACGAAAAAACAAAATGAAAAGCAGCGTGAAAAGAAGTGTAGGGGGAGGGGGGATAGAGAGAGGGAGATTTGGGGGGGGGGGGGGGTGGCAGGGAAA
>NW_011948416.1:4620726-4625220 GCF_000503995.2 Ceratosolen solmsi marchali | reverse complement strand
GAGAGAGAGAGAGAGAGAGAGAGAGAGAGAGAGAGAGAGAGAGAGAGAGAGCGAGAGAGCGAGGGGGGGGGGGAGGGGGGGGGGTGGGGGGGGGGGGGGGGGGGGGGTGGGATGGGAAGGGGCGGGGAGGGATAAAAAGCAGACGCGAAAGCCACCGAGCGAATCAATAAGAAGCGTCCCAACAACACTTTCGATCCACATTTTTGCTCCGTATTCCATTAGCCCGTCCAATTTCCCGGGTATTTAGGCGGTGCGCGGCGATCCGTCAAAGGGCGTCTCGCGATGTCCCGTTAACGAGCGAAAGAAAAGCGAAGCCCACGGGCAAAAAGGGCGTGGAAGCGCGCCGTTTATTATCGCGTTAGTCGCGCCCGGATCGAGGGACGATCCCGCGGGTCCCCTACCAAACCTCCCACCCAAGAGCCCTAGCCCATCCCTCATCGCCAACCATTGTGTCATTCGGGAAATGGAATCGCCGTTACGCTCGGTTCCGAGGGCACTAGCACCTGTAATAGGAGACGAGGGGCCCTGGAGAAACGGGCGTGCGTACACCGGGAGCAACGGCGACAAATGCCCCAATATTGTTCTACCCGATGCTGGGTGCGAGGCGCTAATATCTCGTGTGACTGATGTTCGGCCAGGATGCGTTTTGTTTTGGCGAGAGACCTAACCTCGTTATTGCATTTACCCTTTATTAATAATACTCCCAGCTACTGCGATTGTTCGACCTCGCACTCCCTAACGGCGCCTCTCGACTCGAGCCTCATTTGCAACGCGAGCCACGTGCAATTACCCCCGTATACACTCCTCGTGCAATTATTAAGGACCGCCGAGTGTAATTGCAGCGCGGACGTTATTCTTTAAATGCCTTCTCCTCGAGAAGAATGGGCGGGCGTTTTAAACGCGGGCCCCGGGATTCGACGTTGCGATTGCGTTTTCATTTTGCTTTCGGGCGATCGTTAGGGTTAAGGCTCCAATTCGTTTTACGGGCGCATCGAAGACAGCGAATGAACGGCCCTGGGCAAGACGGCGTTAAGCGTTAAGCGGACCTAAGATCGCAATTCCTAAATAAACGAGGCGGCACGGAGAGTCAGATTGCCGTGGAGCCGATGCCACCTGCCGCATCGGCATTGCCTAACGAGCGACGAAGCAAACCCTCTCTCTCTCTCTCTCTCTCTCTCTCTCTCTCTCTCTCTCTCTCTCTCTCTCTCTCTCTCTCTCTCTCTATCATCATCTTTACGCCGAGGTGCCGCTGCGACACGAGTCCACTTGAATGCGCGGGTCTTCAATTTCCATTTCAATGTCTCGTCCTGCCACCTGGCCGCGCCCCACGACGATCCCGCGTACATCGGTAATCCTTCGGTCGGGTGCGCCGCGCACTCGCCTCACCTTGCACTCGAACCTCTTGCCAGACGCCCGGGCAACGCGCGGTATAGCCGTCGGGGTGCGTTTTTGCTCGGCGATCTCGCTCTCGACCCTCGTCCCGTCGGAGCCTGCAAAACTTTGTTTAACTACGGCTCGCAAGAAGCCAACCTATTTATATTGGGTCGGACGCGCACTCGACTCACCCCCCGGGCGCCTGCACTTACTCCCGAGGATGATTGCACCCCGTGGCCGAGGTGGGAGAGGAGGGGGGGGGGGCAAAAAGCGAAGAGGGCCGCTTTCGTCCTTTTTATCAAGCCGCCCCCGTGATTGATCGGGAATTTGCGTGGACGGTTAAACGCGAAGAATACGCGCCGGTTCCCCGAAGGCACCGCACCCGAGCTGCATCTGACCCAGATCGTGCCGCGTTACGCAAAGACGCGCAACGTCATTCTCCAAGGTCGGGGGCTCTTGCTGGGAGGACAACGTAGGGGTCGCAGGGTCGCAGGGTCGCAGGGTCGCGCACACGTTGAGCTTCGAGCACGATGACGAGAACTGGATTTTCACGCTTTGCAGCGGAGAGCCGCGCGGCATTTTATTCGTCGATCTCGATATCACTGGTCTATCCAAAACGTTGGACCAAGTGCCGGGACTGTCTCAGCGTTAAAACACAAACATTGCGAAATCTCCAAAGTGTCTCTCGCCAGTGGTTTTGCAGGAAGCGTGTGTCCTCGGACATCGCTAGCTAACCAACGAGCCCCGAGTCCTTATCGGGTGAAAAGTCGGGTAAGATCTCGGTAACGGGCGACGCGCCGATAATTCACGCTCCGAGTCCCCTCCCGCTGCACCCGCACACGAAGCGTCGCGAATGCGTGCGGTGTATACGTAGGTATAAGGGCTCGGCTGGTCGGGAGGCTGGGAGGGGCTCCGGAGCGTCGGTCGTTGGAAACTGCGTCCGCAAAAAGCGCACCAGACAGCGCCGGGGCTTTTTGCCGCGCGTCAGCCGCTCGAGCGATCGCTCCTCTGGCACCGCGTCCCCCCCTCCCCCTCCTCATCCTCCCTCTCCTCTACCTCCTCTTCGTTCTGCACCTCCTTCCACTCCTCATCCTCCTCGTCGTCGTCCTCCTCCTGCCGTTGCCGTCGTCGCCGCCGTCGCTGCTGCCGCCACCGCTACCCGCTAGCCACTTTTTGTCTCTCCGGATTATTCTCCGACCCTCTCATTCCCCGCCCCCGATCCCCATGCTCTCTCTCTCTCTCTCTCTCTCTCTCTCTCGCACGCTCCACAAGCTGTTAAAAAATATTCTGGGTATGTATACAAAGCCGTGCGCGCGAATTTTATTAAAGGTTCCTGGATTGTGGATCGAGGAATTTTGCTTTTTTATTTTTTTTTTTAATTTAAAAAAAAATTTTTTTTTTGCCTTTTTTGGTTTTTTCCATGTCTGTTTTTTGTCTTTTCTTTTTTGCCACCACCCGCTCTCTCTCTCTCTCTCTCTCTCTCTCGCTCGCTCGCTCTCTCTCTCGCTCTCTCTCTCTCTCTCTCGCTCTCTCGCTCACTTTGGCTCTCTTTCTCTGCATTGGAATCCGTATTTAACAAAAGCGTCTCGTTTGGAAAAATGCGAGAAGAATTTGGTGTACCCGGTGCGTAATAGGAATTGTAGGACACGTTTTGTAATAATGCGCTTGCAGGAGGAAAAGATGTATGTTTTTGTGCCGCTTCTTACCCGCCGACATGCACAAGTCAGTTAAAGATTAATTGTTCAACGCCGCTGCTAATGTCGCAAATGAGCCTGTGATTATTAATACGATTTACCAACTGCTTTATATAAGTTTATTGTAAAGTGACGGGCGGCCCGACGAAGCTGCCTCATTCTGCAAATACTCCTAGCTTCGTATAAAATTTGAAATGCGCCTTTGCAAGATCGCGATATTACGTTGAGATTGCAAAATTCGGAATACCGATGTCACGTGGACATACTAAGCGCATGTGAACTTGAATCATTTGGCATATTAGGGCAAATAATAATTCGAGACGCGTAACGAGCGTGTAACAAGTAGCCTGGAATTAAAATGAAACCTCGGGAGATATCGACGACTTGTAATAATAATCGCAAAATCGGATTAATGGATTAGGACGAGTGGCAATCTATTTTGCAAAATACCTTACCAGGGCGCAATTCAAATGCGGAACTTTAATTAAGAAAATCGTTAGTCTCCCAGTCGTTTGTAATTAAGCCGCTGCGCGACGCATTCGAAACTAATTCCGAGCGACTCGAATAATCGAGATCTGTGTCGCGAGAGCAAAAGGAATCTATGCTGGCGACGCATCCCCGGGTAATTATTATTTCTCGTGAGTAACGCCGATCCACAGCAAGAGGGTGGATAGAAAGTTGAGTCATCGCGAGACAATGGCCGCGTGACGACATTAATGGTCGATCGAGCGTTAATTACTTTGGGGCGGGAGCATCACGGGATGAGTGATAGACACACGGAGAAAGAGAGAGAGATAGATATATATATATATATATATATATATATAGAGAGAGAGAGAGAGAGAGAGTGAGAGTGAGTGAGTCAAACAAAATTAAAAAAAATCGAAAAAGAATCAAGGTCCTGTGGAGCTGGACCACGCATTTATTTGCGCCCGGAAACTCATTTGGGTGCCGCCGGGGCGATAAAGTCCGTCGAGGGAGCCGCGACGCCCGCGGCTAACGGTAGAACGACCATTAGTCAAGGCCTGTCAGGCCGAGCGACGTCCCACCCTTCCACCGCACCTCACCGCGCCCGAGCCGCGACATTTTCTTATCACGCGTGAGTCGATAGCGAGCCGGGCGACCCTTGCGAAACACACTTTTCGCGCGCGGGATTACGCTCGAGTGTCGCCGATGACGCATTGCAGACTAAGATGTAATGCTCGCGCCGAAGGGGGGTCGGACTTTAGCCGAGATGTCGGCTTCGGGATCGTCCTCTGGCTCTTCCTGCCTCTACGTCTCCTTCTACGTCTCGCCAGTAAGGCGGTTTTCGCTTCGCTCATTTCCTAATTATTGTTAATGTGAATCTTGATGAAAATACATGGCTCTAGCTCGCCGTATTCTCCATCACCCGTTCATACCCACCGTAACTCCCCCCACCCCGCAT
>NW_011948416.1:4618140-4620648 GCF_000503995.2 Ceratosolen solmsi marchali | reverse complement strand
CGTCTCCCCCCTCCCCCGTTCCCCCCCCCCGTCCCCCCCCCCCCCCCCATCTTCCACATCAGAATCCACACACGACACACCACCATTATCACCCTATCACCCTATTCGCCAGGCCATCGTTTATTTTCTTGCTCTATCCTAGCCACGTGACGTTAGCATTACGAAAGAGAAAGCATTTGAGAATGATAGGCAGAGTTATTGTACCGTTACATTGACGTAATCAGGATACCTGCAGAGTGAAATGGCTCCAATTGTCGCGATTGCCATTAGTGATAATTGAGTAAAATCGCCGGCTTTCCTATGGTTAGTCTTGTAAAATCGTCTCGTATTTTTAACTTTTTAGAGTTATATCACTTTCCCCAATATGGCGACTTGGCTTTGCAATATCATCGCCTACATATTACAATTATCGCGATGTAATGGCAAATTCTGTAATTTGTTCCAAACGTTTGATCCAACACGTAACGAGCATTCGTAGATTGTTCGATTTGAAAATCGAATCATCAATGAGACAATTCACTTCGCATACACTCCATTCGATATTTTTATTTTCTACACATTACATTTTACTTACGTACGATAGCGTGACTAGGAATGCAGAGTCAATTTGCGTTTTAGAATTAAAAGTGACAACGGAGACGAACGGAGAGATACACTTGGGAGAAAAATACGTGCTATTTCAACTGAAAGTTGATGCGTAAATCAACATAATGGAATATAAAGTGAGATGGGTATTTGTCGCTACGGCACTATGTTAGCGAAAGGAAAATTCGCGCCGAGACGTAAAAACGTAGCTGGAAACAAAGCCTCTATTTACAATAAATTAGCGCGCTTTATAATAATTATGCTTCGTACGTTTTAACTAGCGTTCTCTATGTAAAACAAGACGAAACGAAGGGAGAAAAAAAGGGCGAAAAAAATTTTAAAGCACTTTTAAACATAATTGCCGATTATGTATGTTAAGAAAATACAAAAAAAAAAAGAAAGAAAAAAAAAAGAAAGAAAAAAAGAAGAGAAAAAAAAAGAAAAAAAAAGAAACAAAGAAAAAGTTGCGTGGGGGGGGGGAGGAAAGGGGAGAAAAAACCAATACAAAAAATGCCAAATAAAACTGTGTTTACGATAATATCGAAGCCCATACTCGTAGCTCGTGAATCAATCAAATGGTTACTGCGCATAAAAAGACCATTACCATTTAATATTTGAAGGTAATTTAGTCTTGTAAAAATAAGCCAAAGCGTGTTTAAGCGGCAAAAACGAGATCGAAACTGGAGAATAAAACTTTGTGGGCAAAAGTTGTAACTGGCCTTGCTGAAAATTGGCAGCTCGGAAAGCCAGGGCGCAGCGGCCCTTGGCACGACCGCGCTCGCAATTGTCAATATCCGAATTACACTTGTAATCCCAAGTGTAGCAAATGTACTTTAAAGCACCACCATGACTCGTTAGACAACGATACTTTTTCTCCGTAATCGCGGATTTATGCCATTCGCGCGAATTTCGTTCTCTATGCCTCCGACCACTCCTCCCAATCCCCCAATCATCCCCTCTACACGCATACTCTCTCTCTCTCTCTCTCTCTCTCTCTCTCTCTCTCTCTCTCTCTCCCAGTTTAATACACGAGAGCTCGGAATAAATCCATTTATTAATTCCCTCAAAGCATCCGAAATATAGGGAAGTTCACGTCCCTCCCTAATCCTCTCCTACTCTGTGTCCATCGCCCAGGGAGCTACTACGTCCTCGAGTTCGGCCTCGACGTGCAACGCCTCTTTGTACCCTGGGACGGCCCTCGATCACATGGAGGGCCCGTGGAGGCGAAATCCTTACGTAATTCGCGCGAGGAGACGAGTCGACATTATTATCTTGTTGCGAGGATATACGCGCAGATTGAAAAAAAGTTGTTTGCCTCCATGGCTGAAGCGCGGGGCGGGAGGCGCCGGTCAGCAGTCGGCCTTCGTTGACCGGTAACTTTCCAAGTGAAGCTTCCGCGAAGCTTGCAAGGACCTTGAGAGCCCGGCCTCGCACCGGAGGCTGCTGGTTTAGCGCCGACGGCAAGGCATCGCACCATGGGTTCCCTTTCGTCTCCGTAATGTGCGCATTAAGAGAATGGGTGAACGGGCAAAGGGCTGAGTTTGGAGGGAGGAGGGTCTCGGTCGATCGACTCCATGCCCCGGCTGCCATGTGTCTCCCGGGATTTGGCGCGAACATCATCGTTGAGGTTGGATCTCGAATCTATCACGGCCTGTGGCGTTGTATCTCGGCCGAATTCTATCGAGATTATGCTGGCGGGACGTTTTAGGGGGGTCGCACGGTACTTGGATTGCGCCGATGAAAAGCTTTAATGTCTTGGAATTTTAACGGGTAATACGGTCTCCCTCTCTCTCCCTGTGTTTATTATGTCGAATTGTTCTAACCCTTTTTACCAAACACACCTTTCTTTACGCCATAATAATGTTTATGTAATAATAGTGGCTGTCGCATCTTCTTTCGCTCGGCCCCCCCCCCCCCCACCCC
>NW_011948416.1:4602310-4618090 GCF_000503995.2 Ceratosolen solmsi marchali | reverse complement strand
ACCATCACCACCATCACCACCATCACCACCACCACCACCACCATTGAAAGAACCTGCGCCAAAATAAATCCGTTTCTTGCGGAATCAACTCACGTACTCCCGACGGTCGTATATTTTATAAAATGACCCATTTATTCTTATAAAATCTTGAGATCGAGATTCCCAGCTGCGTAATGAGTATCGATATTGTGGAATATATTAATAAATATGACTATGCCGCGTTATTAATTATCATGAAATTTTGATGAATTACTAATCGCTGTGGTATTTTCCACTACGTAAGCTTAGAAAGAAAAAATTACAGGTACCGGCTCCCGTTCAATTTATACATACATTTGCGCGCGCGCGCGCGTGTCTACACGTACGTACACGCATGCACGTGCCACATAGCCAATGAAAATACTGTACTGTATATATGGTTTTACATACCCTATATCTTTAATACAAGACATTATCGTATCGATTTACAATCTTGCAAATAATTTTTTATCGTCTTTCCCATATTGTAGGAATGTTGATTTGATTGAAATCTTTAAAACATACAAAGATTGTTACAAAAAAAAACAAAACAAAAAAAACCAAAAAAAAAAAACAAAACAAAAAAAAACAAAAAAAAAAAAAAATAATCGAGAATAAAATGAGTGACATTTTTCATTTATTTATTAAAATATCATTTTATCCATCTACATTTACATTTTCTATTTATAAGAAACTTCCATCGGATAACTCATGCGAGTGCCAACTTTTTTTTCCCACTCTTCCAAACACTTCACTGGCATTTATTTTCTTTTATGTCTTTTAATGCCCTTGGCTATTTTTGTTAAAACTCTGTAATACTGGTAATAATGTCATAAAGTCATGAGTTTTATTTTTCCACAATTAAAAGAATGGTTTCGTGTATAATAGTTGCAAATGTAGTAAACGTCATCTAACACTAATGTTCCTGAAAATTATTAAGGAATAATGGCCATCTGAGTTGATATTTATTTAGTTGCCACTTTGTCAAACGATATCTAAATTTAATAAAAAACAAAAAAAAAACAAAAACAAAAAAACATTCAATTATTCTTTTGTTTTCGATTATTCATGATAATACTTCGAGATTCTTATGATTATTACGAGTTTGTTTATTAAGGCGTAATTGAGAAAATAGTTTAACCATCTAAATGAAAAATTTTTTTAATCATCGACCAATGTATACTGAGTCATATTATTAAGTAATAATACATACATACGTGCATACATACGTGCATATATACGTACATACGGGGCATGCATGCATACATACACACATGCATAGAATAATACATGAAGCTTTAGTGTCGGGAAACCGGACGGCCAAGTTACTGGCAACTAAGTGCCAACTATGCTGGATTAAAAGTTTGCTCTAAACTTTCAGTTAGAATATGCAAAAAGAACTTGATTTAAAATGATAAATAACAATAAACGTATAATTAAAAATTGATAAACTAAACGACGTTCGAGATGTATTTCCCGATCAAAGTGATCGTCATTGATAAATTGACGTTAGGAACAGGTTGCAACACACATTGTACAGAATTAGCGAACAACCTGAATATTAAAGTTATAATGTAGGAATAACTAAAGCGAATGAATAAAATATTACGTTTAAGTATTGAAACGGCGAATGATAAGATTTGTGAAATCATACTTTCAAACTCAAACTTGAAAGCTAATTACTGACAATTATTTTAATTTATGTTGACAATCTTATTGATCGGCTGTAACTACAGCTTATTAAATAACTATTTTATTATTTAACATTAAGAGAAAATCATCGTGTAATAATGATGTTTGAACAATTTGAGAATTTTCCAATTTTCCAAATTTTCGTCAATAACGGAAGGCACGCGAGTGGAATGTTTGCAAAATAAGTAGCAAGCGAATTTACATAATTAATAAGCACGTTCTTTTTTTTCATCGTGTTTTTTTTTTTTGGTTTTGATTTGTTTTGTTTTTGTTTTACAGCAAGCAGGCGATTTTCGATGGAAAGAAAGCAATTAGGGGAGGAATTCCATTTGTCTTTCGTAAGTATAGCAAATGCACGAGTCATTGTCAAATGAAACATTTACATTTCCAAATTTTCTTAAACGTCCTGTCGATCGAGCTTTAGTAAGCACTCGACATTGAATCGACGCTGTAATTCCATCATGAAATAATGCTTTGAGATATTATCGCAAGAGCCAATGATATTCGCTTACTAATTAATGTTTATGAAATTATTTCGCATTTAATGAGGCAAATATGCTTGCATATTGCACATGAATATGTTTATTCGCTCGTACGTAAAAATAAAATTTAAGTAACATTCGCTTATAAGCCTACGAGGATTTGATAATGAGGATGTGTCTGCATACAATTGTGCACATTATTCGTTGGAATTTTTTGTAAATGTGTACGTGGGCGGGAGAACGGCGGGGCCGGGTGGAGGAGGGAGGGCGGGAGGAGAACTATCCAACAGGACGACGTCGATTCAATTCAAATGATATGTATCAGCGCATTTAAATGAAATAATATTATCGGAAATTTTCTTAATTAATCTCTTGTACAAATGCATTCCACGCGCTCACCAATGTGGAAACGAACGTTCCTAGACATTTCTCTGAATCAAGCGCTGGAACAATCTGGCAAAATTAACTATCTCTATCTCCCGTTGATTCTTAATCTCGGAGGCTTTATCGATGTGATTCTGAATTTTATGGATTTCTGGATTAGCTTATGTTAGTATAATAATTATCCTAGAATTATCCTAGCGCGAAAGGAAATTTTTTTTCTTTTTTTGAATTTTGAACGCGCGGCTCTCGCGATCGAAGCAGCACTCGTCAATCCTCCTCGATCTTCCTCAGCGCAATTCGGTGCTTGGACTTTCGGGCCCGGCCACGGCTTCGCCAGCATAATCCGCTGGACCGTGGAGAAGTCGCCGGAACGGCTGCCCAGTGGTGATGTCGAGGCCATCTTCTTCCTCATGGACAACGAATTTACGCGCTCGATGTGGAACTACCCGTTCAGGTTGACCTACAGGTTAATCCTCAGGGAAAAGGAGCTGCACTTCAACATCGGCGTCTATAATCCCAACAAGGATCACACGTTCAGCTTCAACCTCCTGCTGCACACGTACTTCAAGGTGCCGGACGTGAGGAGGTGCCAGATCACCGGACTCCACGGATGCACCTTCATCGACAAGGAAAATCTCTCGGGTTTTAAGTTCAACGGGAGCGTACATTGGGACGTTTCATTGCCTCGTAATTGGTAAGCTTATTGGCTCGTGTACGCGTGGCCTTGATCATTTATAGCCGAGAGCTGACCATAAGCTCGACTTTCTTTTCCCATCCATCGACCATCGGATCATTATGTATCACATCGCTATGTGTAAAACTCGAGCAATATTACCTATTTTCCTAAATTCAAATCATGTAGCCAAGGCGAGCACGAGCACATTATCGATGAATTCGGGATCCCAATGTACTAATCTCTCGACTTTTATAACTAATTTCGCTACTCCTCCAGGTAGTCAGTTTGCCACTGGAGATTTCGCGTAGTGGTTGAGAGATAGGGTGAGAGATAGGGTGAGAGATAGGGTGAGAAATAGGGTGAAAGAGAGAGAGAGAGAGAGAGAGAGAGAGAGAATGAAAGGGAGAGAGAGAGAGAGAGAGAATGAAAGAGAGAGTGATAAAAGTACTAACGATCGTGGGTTAACTTGCAGACGCGAGACAATCAGATCTTCCAGGAGGGCCGAGACGTGGTGACGGTGTGCGAGTGGACGGACCGCATCTACCAAAACACTCAGCCGGAGCACATAATAACGAACGTGGTATCAGGCAGGAAGATGCGCGTCCAGAAATACAATTTCCCGGACACCGTCGTCTGGAATCCGTGGCTAGAGAAGGCCCGCGACATACCGGACTTCGGTGACGACGAGTTCCCGAACATGATCTGCGTGGAGAGCGGCCACGTCAGCAGTCCCGTGCTCCTGCTGCCGGGCACGGCTTTCGAGGCCAGTCAAATTCTCCAGGTAATCCCACTGCTGCGGTCGCCCTCGCGTCTCCGGAGATACGTGTGAGTCTCCCCTGCCGACCTGGCTCTACGGGCCTTTTTACGAAATGAAGGCTCCCGGAGCCGACGGGTCTCGATGTCGGAGCCGGCGAGGGTGGAGGGGGGGGGGAGAGGAAAAGAGTGGCTCCCGTCCTCGGCTCCGCCCGGACGATTCTCTAATGCGATAAATACGCGGTCGGTCGAGATGCGCGATTTATGGCCTCGGCCGGTTGCCGCTACCGGCCTGCTTGTATACTTATGTTTACGTAATTTCTTCATTCGGCGGATCGCGTGGCATCCATAAATCATCCGAATAAATTATCTTAGCCGAGGATCTTGCACAAAAGTCAAGTCGAATGACCGTTAAACGACGCTTTACCATTATGGTATTCTCAAATACTACTCATAACCTCACATTTTACATATTATTTTATTGCATTATATTTTCAATTGCACAAAGGCGGACAGCACTTTCTATATATTCAACAGACATTTATTTATGTTGCTTAAAGGACTGTAAAACTTTATGCGTAAGCATGTAAATACGCGCGGAAAGAGGGGATTTTAAGAATTTTTCTCATTCGATAGAGTACGATCTCTGCTTGCCTCTGCTGAATCGTGGAAATATAATTGACAATCTTAGCGTTTAGCCTCGCGTTAATTTGATCGACAATTGTCATTATTTTTCTTGTATAATACCAATGAGATCGACTTGTGATCCGTGTGTCATTGACATCTATGCATACATTTACGTAATTCAGCAATCATTCGTTTATACGAATAAATTTAAGAGTTTGTCACGCACCATTGTACATTACTTTCCTTCCTTCTTTTACTTTACTTCAATTTGATTTAAGCGTTAGTCCTAATTATTACCAACGTAACATTTCCATTGTATCCCACAATAATTGTCTAATTATTATCTAATTGTATGCCTTTTCATGTTCCATGATAATATTTACTGGTAAAACAGCGCGTGGAGTGTGTGACTTTGGAAATGGTTTAAAACGTCGCTGCCACGCTCGCATTGAAGTGATATGTCGAGCGATAAACTATAACAATCGCCGATAACGATCCCTTTTTCCGTCTAATTATTTCTTTATTTTTATAGTCAAGTTTATCATGTTTGCTGATGCGTATTTTTAAATTAACGAATTACCAGCCTTTGTGTATATGTATATATGTCAATTCACTTTCCACGTCAATTATCTAGCATTACACTTCATTTATAATAATTAAGTAATGCGAGAAATCTGTAGTAAAAATCAAATAAACTGATATAGATAAAATTTATAGAAATTGAGAGATTGTCACGTAGATGCAGTGATACGAAAGAGGATTATGCGTGATCGAGGCAATTAAATGATTGATCACGGCTAGCGTAGGCAATCCGATCGTCCTGCTTGTCGTGCCGTAGTACTCCGTCGCACATTCAATGATCATAACTTTCAGTTACATCCCAAGTAAAAGATTTAATAACAGACTGCATACGTAAGACCAGTTATTAAAGTTGCATTAACACATTTATGGTGAATATGTATAACCTTGTAAAATTAATAAATTAGCATATATAAACAAGATAATAAAATGTTAATAAGCGAATTAAGCGAGTGAGAAAAATATACTACGTGTACCGTACGATACCTTCCATAAGCTTACGCACATGTAAAATTTAGAATAATAAGCAAGTGACTCGTCGAGTAGAGTTGTTTTTGTTTTTGTTTTTTTTTTTCTTTTAATTTTTTTGTACTACAGTAAAATTTTATTAATAATATGCTGAAATAGTAGTGAATCTAATATTACGTACGCGCGCGAGAGTGTAAACCTCAACGTATCTCTTTAAAATAATAATTGCAATACTTATTGAAAGTCACGGTTTAATAGCAGAAGGCAATATAAAATAGTTGAAAAAAAAAAAAGAAGAAAAGAAGCATTTGAATGAAATGTTTATGAAATCGCTTAAACGCTTAGCTAATTAATATTACATCCTCGGATTTTATATTTAATTTATATGATTAATAACGAGGCAGAATATGCTCGTTTAATGCATTTAATACGTATAACGAAGAGTGGCACTCTATTTCTCTCTGCATTTTTTATAAATGTTTTTTTTTCTTTCTTTCTTTCTTTTTTTTTTTTTTTTTTTTAACGTTACAATTAGAGGCTATACGAGTTACCAATGACATTATCAATGCAACGGCTTGCAGAGAAAAGAAAATAAGCAGAGAAAACAATCGCTACTTCATCTCCAATCCAAATTCGCTTGAGTGCGCATTCTTAATGCCACGAGAATGCCGCGCGATTAAGCTTAAAAACGATGTAATTAATTTATTAATTAATGGTAAAGCCCCTCGCCGGCGCGCAGCATTAGTTTATCCATCCGCGCACGTATTGTCGCTCGGATAATTTTCAATTTTGCGCGAAACGGCGCTTCTTCGAATGGCCAAATAATGCCGAGAGCTCGGCCGTGAATAAGCAGGGAGCCGGTGCAATTAAGAGCCCGGCTTCTTCCGCTTCTTCGGCGCGCCTCGTAAACGAGTCCTCGTGTCTCTAATGCCGCGGGTGCTTGCAGGTAATGTGAGTGGAGGGTGGAGGAGGACCGTCGCAGAGCAGTGCGGCGTCAGGGAGGCCTGGATGCGCTGTTGCCGAGGTCGGCAGCGGCTCGACGTCGAGCGCCGCTCCCGTCTGGCCCAACGGCGCCGGCTGGCTCTACGTCCCGACGACTCCCGCCTCCCACAACGCGCCGCCCCCGACGCATCACCACATGCACCCGCACTGCGTCGCCCAGAGCTGCACCATTTGCTCGCTCAACCTCTGAGGAGGCCGTGTCCGAGCCAGGTGAAGCCTGCGCGAGTCGTCGTCGACGCCTTCTCCCCCTGGAACGAGGGCCCTCCACTGGCCCATTCGCTTATATCGTTCGCTGACTCTTCCTCAAATTATAATATACGACTATGTCCCAATCCGCCTATCTCTCTCTCTCTCTCTCTCTCTCGCGCGCGCGCGCGCGCGCGCTTTATCCTCATTCGCAAGACCCTACCCAACCCACCCCACGCCACACCACACCACACCGGACGACACCACTGCCACCACTATCATCACCATCATCAGCAGCACTACCACGAGTGGCGACTCGTGATGATCAAATGCCGATCGATAGTGCGATCTTTTTTGCAGTCGTATTCAGAATTTTCTCCTATTACCGAGGCGACACTAACAGCATAGAATCTACATCTATGCTTTTCTTTTCATTAATATCGATAATCTACGATGTATAAATTATTCAGAGCAGAGGAATATTAAACTGTTTTTCTCCTTTTTATTTGTGCGTGAGTGTGCGCGCGCGCGCGCCTCACGGACAAGGTAGTGTGGACGATTTACTTGGAAATTATTATCGAACACGGTAGGACTTCGTGTGGTCGTAGTTGTCGCAACTTAATTGTAAGAAGGCTCCTTACAATTGCAAATCATAAACTCTCCGTACTTTCTATGCTAAACGTGTATTCAACCGTATTTGAAATTTAATGGAAAATGATGAATGATTGTATTTCGTAAGGTCAAGCTTGGAAAACGTATTCGTAATATGCACGGTGCTCTTTTATTGTCGACGTCAAGGAATCATTATTAAAATATAATAAGGCATTGCGTATAAAAGTTGTGGTCTTACTTTTTATCGTTGAATTAATATCGACGTCTAGAGTCCATGACTCTTCCGTTATTTAAGATTAGTAAAAGGAATAATTCAACAAGACATTGACGATGCACCGTCAGCCTCTGTGTTAAGGAATGGAATTATTTATTTTGCCCCTCGTAAAATATAGCGAAATACCGAAGAACTTACTTTATTTTGCTTAAGCCGAACAACGTCTGTAAGTATTTAAATGATGAAATTTAATTTGGTAGAGAAACTTTGGTACGTGCATTTATGAAAATTGATAAAATTAATTAAGATTCACGCATTTGCCCAGATGACTTTTCCACGTATTATACTTCGATCATTGTCATTATTTCATATTCGTAGTATTAAACTAAATAATTCTGTCTTCTATTGTTTTAATTAAATGAGAAAAAAACAAAAAAAAAATAATAAGCATTCGTCCTTTGAACGTTTCGAGGCGAGACATTTAAGTTGAATTGGTAGTCTACGCGATTAATGCCTGGCAATGCCCGGTTTTTCTTTAAATCATTGTAAAATGATATTGGGATATTAAAATAAACTTAGCTTAGTGAATTGTATCGATGCAGGCATTAGGTATACATTTAAATAATTTAAATAAATCGTCATCCGATTATATAATGTTTTTCACGCAATGGTCCAATTAATAGAAAACTGATGCTATTATATCGCTGCAACACCTCCCTCATCGATCATTATTCATTATCAATTAATACGATCAACTGACCAAATAAAGACATGGAATTTGATAATGAAACTAAGAAAGAGACACGCACACAGGATGTAAAAAGATGATATTGTACCTCCTGCCAAATTTCTAATATTGTTAGAATGCAAAAATGTTGTATCTCTAAGTCTTATGCCGTATCGTTATAATAAATCATTGAAATACATGTAAGCAATAAATACAGTCGATACTTATCCGATAAGGAAAACAAATGTATATTTGATGTAAGTGTTCCAAAAAAAAAAAAAAAAAAAAAACAAAAAACAAAACAAAAAAAAACAAAAAAAAAAAAAAAAAAAAAAAAAAAAAAATATATATATATATATATATATATATATATATAATAATAATAATAATCTTAAACTAAAATAGTCTTTCAGCATTTAAAAAAATTGATGAGAATGTGAGATTATTTCATACTGACAGGATTTGCTTGATTATATTATATTGCAACCGAAATAAACTTTTAATGAAAAGAAAAACCGTCGATTTGACATTGTTAGCGCGACGGTAATATTCCTTGTACAGGACAATATGAATTCGTTTTAATCGATTGCGAGTCGATGTGTTGCTTCAAATATTAACAAATGTAGTAAATAATTTTTAAATGGTGCTCGAATTGAATGTATTAAAAAGAGACGAGACAAAACAAAACAAAAACAAAAACAAAAACAAAAACAAAAATTACATCATGGTGCCATTAGCAATTTTGTTTTCTTAGGTCCTGTTTCTTTTTTTGTTCTTTACATTATTTTATGTCCTTTATCATTTACGCAATTAGTTAATGTTCAAGCTTTATTCGACATCTAAAAGATGTTTCAAGGATATTCAACACAAGATGTTTAAAGAAATTTCATAAGGCATCGATATAATAAAACTATTACTGACATAATATTGTTGTATAATTATTTGTTGTCTCGCATTGGCTGAAAAATACCTTACAAGGATAAAGAATGATATTTACGTAATGTTTATGCCTGCTCCTATGATTCGTTTCTAAATTTAATATTTAATTTTTGTTATGTTAAGGGCGCAAAGATAGCAAAAATAAATAGAATAATTCGTCAGTTTTTAGTAAAAATAAGATTATAAAATGTAGTATAACGAATGACTTCCTTACAAGAATGTAATTAATTACTCGTTACAAAATTTTGTTTTTTAGACTGTAGTAGTCACACATAGTATACAAGATTAACTAATTTTATACAAAATCTTTCCCATAAGCAATCCGTAAGTCTAATTTGGTCTTCCATTACATTCTTTAGCCTGTTAAAACGTTATGCAATATTATACCGATTTAGTAATGTAATATTTTGTCTTAATTGTTCCCTCCAATTCAAATACAAATACAAAAGAAAAACTCAGTTCTCAAATATAAAGTAAAGTGTACTTTTTTTTGGGAAAGTGCAATAAAAATCTGAAAAACATTTAAATCTTTTATTTCTCATGTTCATTTCCCGATTCTCAAAAAGTCTTTATTCTCGTAATTATAATTATAATTAAGATGGAATTTATATATAAGTAAATGATTCGTTTTATCTTCGAATATTCTCAACATATTTGCATAATGAGTGACGCCCATTAAAATTAGAAGATAAGAGAAATTATTAAAAGCCTGTTAATGTTTGTTGTTGTTGTTGTTGTTTTTTTTTTAAGAAAGAGTAATTCATTCTACTGAATAGTTATTTTGCAAATCTTTCGGCATTTTTATACTATTATTAGTATGTTACATTGATGCATTTTCATTTATTTCACCAATACCAGTACTACGATCATCTTATTTGAAAATTCTAATGAAATATCACAAATAATTAATACATGCTATGCTGTAGTATCGTTGGGCTTTAAAAACTTGCTTACCTTATTACATTATCCAACTGCATGAAAATTATATTTTTAAATTAATCGAACTTCTTCGTAATGGTGATCGTTAGTGAATATTGATCAAATAAATTAATAAAACTATTTAATGTTTAGATATAAAGCAACGATCACTTAACAATTAAATGCATGGTGTAGTATTTCGCTTTAAATTACTTTATAAATATTCTATTAAGACTTTCTACATTTCAGATAGGTTATTCAGTATATTTCAGATAGTTTATCGGTTCTTAATAGCTTTTATAATAAATATTTGATAATACATTTATACAGTGGCATACATTTTTCTGTTTTTTTTTTTTTTTTTTTTGTTTCTCTTTGTCTTATTTTTTTGTTCTGCAAAATGAAAAAAATTAATTTTTACAAGATCACAAAGGATAAATGATGATTTAAGAAATGAAACACTGCATGTACATTTCGTTATTAAAACTCTAACGGTTGATAAATTTATTATGTGTTAAGTATGATGACTAAAATACAACATCTTGAACTTGCACCAGACTAATGTCACTGCGGCTAATTACAAATTCAATTTAATTTAAGAATCACATTTACAATTATTTAAACTCATCGATAAGGTACAGTTGTCTCCTGTTAAGCACAATTCCTAAATCTACAGCAATTGATCGATTAAGATTTTAACTATGTATCGACAATGATTATGTATTTATTTCTTTTTCTTTTTTTTCTTTTTATTCACAATGTCTACTCCAATAGCTTCTGTGAATTATTTTGTAAGGACATAACACTATTCATGTTCTGTACAGTCTATGGAAATTAATTATGCTAAATTACAAACAGAACATTTTTGTTTTTTGTTTGCACAATTGTCCTTTAATGCTTGCGAAGCTGAACGAGAATTACTCATAAAGGAAATTCATTAATGTCAGTATCATCGTTAATAAAATTTTTTTTTCTTTGTTTCGTTCTTATATAACAAGATATTTTGATTATCGTTATTTCACTGCTTGATTTCCCACTTCGCCGTCTTGTTGCTTTTTTAACTGCTTTTCCCTCATCCTTTCAGCATCTCTGTAATAAAAATGTTCCGAGTTTTTCTTCAATTTATTAAGGAAATTAATCTACTGCAAGATCGTATGTGAAAATGTTTAATTCCATTTTTAGTGAAAGCATTCTTAACTTAATTTTACATTTATTAATCTCGACTCTTGTGTACAATTTTTTAATGTTTCCATAATAATGACAGTTTATCATATTCAAATTAATTTCTTTTCTTGGCTCATATGGATGATGATTCGATTAAGAGTAGGAAGAATTTTTGTTAATGTCATTAAAATAAAAACATAAAAAAATAATTTTATTTTATCTTCTGTCTAATAATGTCTCGTATTTTTAACATTTTTCAAATTCAGCCAATCAGAAGTATCGATGATCCATTTATTGTACAAACTTCTATTTGTACAATAAAGACATTTATACTTCATACCACTGCTGTCTACTTTACTATTTGGATTTTTCTAACTTTCAATATAAGCAAATGTATTAGTGGTAATTTTTAGTAATTACCATTGTAACATGCTTATAAAAGTTTCGGGTACAGATGCAAACGCTCGAATATTCAGATGTACACCTTTGTGAACGTTTGGCAGCTTTATTTGTTTGATCTGTGTCTAACAAAATTCGAGAAAAGAAATTTTTTCAAATTACATGTAATCCACTGATAATTATGAAGGGTGAACATTTTTAGCATGTATAACGTGAAATTCTCTCGTGACAAAATGTAATCGATCGTCTCTAAAACTGCCTTAATCATAGAGATTTTTTTACTTTTATAGTAGTAGGCTTTAGATTTTCAGAGAAAAGGAGAAAAAAGAAGAAGAAAAAAAAGAAGAAGAAGACGATATTTCCTTGTTATACATCCTAAAGATTGTAATCATTGCTCTTAGCATAAATATAAGAAGTATAATGAAAGGAAAAATAACATTTCATCGCTTCGATCGATTACCGTTGTTTCCTTTGTTCAAGAGTTAAACCCTTATTACTCTCCTGCTCCGCAGCTGTTTTCTTTGATGACTTTTTTAAGTTTTTCGCTCTGGCTAGTTCACGTTGATTTCCACCTAAAAATAAAATAAAATATATAAGCATATAACCTTAAAATTCAACTTCCAAAATAATTACATAGAAAATTGTCTTATGCATTTTGTCGACACACTGGAATGTATTTAAAGCGAGCGTAATGGAATATTAATTAATATTAGGCTCATTATATCGCTGGGCTAGGATAGAAGAATTTGGGAAAACTAAAGACATGTAGTTCCAATGGTAATTTCAATCGATAAATCTAAAACATATCGATGCTGAATAATAAAGTATAACTAATCTAATAACCTTGACGTGTCTGGTAAATACAAAATTTCCATTCGTACTATTTCTACGTAATATAATATTGATCTATGAAAAATATCAATATTCTTTATATACAGAGGCTTATATATATATATATATACATATATATATACAATGATTAAATACAGAAATTAGCAGGCAAGCTGGAAGAAAAAGTGAATTAATCGCTACTAAATCATGACGACATTTAATCGACTTACACTGGAAGGAGAATTAAAACTTATTGGTGAATGAGCAATGACTTGGAGCCAATTTAATCCGCACACACACGCGCGCGCGCATTACAACGTTATACCATAATTTATGGTTCATAAATAAATGATAAAAAAATGTATCTTTATTGCAGTAATAAGAAAAGTATAGAATATATGTTCTTTGAATGCAGTATGGGGAGCAGCCAACGATCGACAGACTTAAATAATGATAAACATTAAAATGAAATCGTCATTTGGTCAAACAACTATTGTCTACCAACGAATTTCTTATTAAACCTTCGTGTCTCAGACTTTAAATTACTCAACAATTCGGATAAACAAGTGCCGTAAGCGATGAAAAGAAATTGGGGACACGTTCCACTAACCGTACAACAATCGTCCTCCCGTTTTATAAATAATTGAACGACGTGGGGGAACGCGAAAAACAAACATTGCTCGCGCTTCGCGCACAACTAAACAAGGAAGCAACGAAAATGTCATGAATCATCGATGGTTGGGCACGATACGGCGAGTAAGCGTGGAGCAATAATAATGCGGAAGCGAGCAAAGCCCCGAGACGATCGACCTCGGGAAGGAGAAGGACACGCGGACACGAGCAGCGGGGATCGGACTTTTCTAGAATTGGGCTCGGCTCCGGGTCGGCTGACAACATGGTGTCGAATTTCACGGGCCGCCAGGTAACGCGGTCGCGCGACCCACGACGTCTCGGTGATCCTGCGCTCATAAACGAAGCCTCGGGGACTTTGCTTCTTTCCACCCACCCAAGGGAAGTGCGAGACTTGTACAGCTGTAGTAGTTACAGAGAGAAAGAGAGAAACACGACAGAGTCTTAACAGGAGAATGACAGACGTAAGAGGTGGAAGGAGGAAGGAGGAAGGAGGAAGCAGGAAGAAGGGAGGAGGGACGGGGGGGGAGAGAGAAGTGAGAGAGAGAGAGAGAGAGAGAGAGAGAGAGAGAGAGAGAGAGAGAGAGAGAGAGAGAGAGAGAGAGAGAGAGAGAGAGAGAGAGAGAGAGAGAGAGAGAGAGAGAGAGAGAGAGAGAGAGAGAGAGAGAGTGAGTGAGAGTGAGTGAGAGACAGCGAGCGAGGAAGGAGGGAGACGGAAGAGGGAAAGTCAGGCAGGTTCGTTCGGTCGCTCGCTCGGGCAATACTCACGAGTCATGATTTTCTAGCCTTGGCCTCCGACAAACAAGAACTCGAAAATTTCGACAGGCGACGCGCGCGATGCCCCGATAGGGAGCTGCGTATTCCACAAGGAGCCGTTGAAGAGACGTCGTCGTCCTGGGCTGACGAGCGTAAGACGTACGTACCGTCGATCACAAGTCGAGCTTCATCGGCGCGCGCCTCTCGGCCGCCTCTCTATATATAATATCTCGCGTCCCACCCGCTCTTCGCGCGCGCACGCACGCACACATACACGCAGCCAGAGCCTTTAGTAGCCCCCCTCCGGCCCCTCCTCGTCGTTCGTCGTCAATGGACTCGCGCGACCTTTGATTCGTAGCGGCGCCGAAGACGGCGCTCGCGTCGCATTCGACTTGGATAAACAAGATGCGACGACGCCTCGTTTTCTCTTGCCCTACCTACCTCCTTCCCCCGTCCCTCGCTCACGCTCAACACCTACCAATATACCCATTATACCTACCTACTACCATCCGTTCTTTCTTCATCCCTACCTTCCTTTGATTTCTCGCTGGATCTTCATAGGAGTTTGTTCGGCGGGGAGAGCGCAGGCGCGCTCTACCCCAACTGACGACGATTTAACATTTCGGGCTTAACTTCTAACATCGCCCAATATGGTCCTTTATGATGTATTACTTTTAAAGAAGCACTCGAGGACTAATAATCAAATAGTTTATGAAATTAATTTTTAACTTTATGTACCTTTCATCGTCTTTACAGCTTACTGATTTTAAAGCAACGAATCGTTTGAAAATCTTTGAATCAGCTCATAACGCGCAAGATGGGGGGGGGGGGGGGGGGGTAATAACGTTCTTTTACAACCGAGTATAACAATAATATTCTGCTAATTGAACTGTGATTATCGACTCAAATACCATCAACTGGGGCAAAAACAATTTTTTTTTTTTTTTTTTTAATCCTTGCCTCTTAAGTTCAAGTACTTGATGATCTATCTTATAATCTATCATCGATATCGCCACGACAGATCGACAACATATTATAATATATTCATTTTCAAAATGTACATTTCAAATAAACATTGAGCCTCATTCGCACAGAAAAATGCAACTTTGTTGAGATTATATCTAGGAGTTTCTTTAGTTTATTTAGGGAAAACTTGCGAAACGTAAGTGGTGCCTTTCATCGACGTGTTATTATTCGAAATTACGCGAATGTTGAAATTTGTGATCGATATCAATTTCAACTTGACTACGATTTATTTCAAAATTGTATTAATAAACTGAATAAATGAATTATCGCAATCCCATGTGCTTTTCTCTTCCTCCCAAGCATTTTAAGAGAGGTTGTAAGGCTTGCAATGATTTTTGTTATGTAAAATAATTATTTAAATAATTGCAACGTACTAGCATTTACACGCGTACACAATGTAATTTGTTTTTTATTTTTATGTATGCAATTGTAAGTTGAGCGTAGCGCGTCTTTTTTTGAAGAAACAAAATCCGAAAACATTGCGACAGTTTACGCAATTTCTCCTGCACTAATTCACGAATTATATTATATTATATTTTCACAATACACAATTAATGACTAAATTTGTTGAATGTTAATCTAAATATCGCTGTTGTATAAACAATTAGTTTAAATGATAAGTCTTTGATCGTTTCAAGTCATAAAAATGTCATCCTCGTTTTATCTTTATCGAACATTTTGAACGTTTAAATTTTCC
>NW_011948416.1:4594636-4602248 GCF_000503995.2 Ceratosolen solmsi marchali | reverse complement strand
AAAAAAAAAAAAAAAAAAAAAAAAAAAAAAAAAAAATTATCGTGAATAAATCATCCGTACATGGCAAAGAAGCGAGAAAAGAATAAGAATTGCACTGACAAGTTTGATATTTCATATAAAACAATTTATTGACTAACGTATGAACAGAAGGTAATGGTTTTATTATAGTCTATTTTTATCAAATATATCAACGTAAAATAGATCATTGACGGGTATTTATGAAAGAAATATTACTTAGTATCTACAAAATCTTGTAAAATATTTGTATAAAATTCAGCATTACATGTGTACCCTTATGCATGTCTCTCTATTGGACAAAGAAACGGATTGAGCGACAATTTTCTAATCATCATTTTTATTAAAAAGCATTTAAAATATTCGTTCGCCGTGTTAGACGTTCGAGAAATACAATGCGTTAACTTTTGCGATATACAAGTCTTATGCAAAATGTGTTGCGAGCCTTGAAAAATAGTTTATGCCACATTTGCATTCTTCCTTTTTGTCCGCATATTTCTATAGAGCTTTGGCGCCAAAAATTTTCAATGCCTTATTTATCGATCGATCGGTGGATCGCAAGATTCTGTTGTCAACACAATGATGAATGGAATTCCAAAGGCAATTGAACGCAACCTCTTCCTCTCCTTTATCCCGGTGTATTTCTGATAACATTAGGGTTGCTCCGCTGAAATGGCTCAGAAACACACACGCACGCACGCGCACACATTATACCGCTCCTTCTCCTCCATACCATCTATTGTTAATTAATTTTATAAACAATTGTATTAAAAAAAAATAAAAGTAAAAAAAATAAAAAAAAATGATGAGCTCATTATTGATAATCTATGGGCCAAGTTATGAAAATAATGCTATCACAAATACAGCAAGAACGTTAGTCGAGTGTTCCACATCCTCCTACGTACGTCCTCGTAGCGAAAGGAATCTGCTCCGTCGTCTGTTTCTCTAAAGCTCATCCTGGGGAGCCTTGATTGGCTTGCCACTACGATCGTAGCCTTTGAGCTGGTTGGTCGCGTGCTTGGCGATGTATTCGATAAACTCCTCGAGCTTGCGGCCACCCTCGTACTTTTGTGGATTGTCCTTGGAGTTCTTCGGTACCCAAAATAGCGAGGGATAGCCTCGGACCTCGTATGGGTAAGGCACGTCGTTGGCCGTCGCGTCCATTTTGACGATCTCCACGTCCTCGTCGGCGAGCTTATCACCTAATCATCGAACGAATAAATAAGTCATTAAGAGGAATTAAGCTCATTGAAGCTTTACTTGCACGCATCATTGGGTAGTGTCGACTCCCATGCCACCTTTTATTCGATTAAAAAGACATTCGTTCTCTCTCTCTCTCTCTCTCTCTCTCTTCATTTTAGCAAGACATTTTTAAATAGGAAATATATATATATATATATATATATATATATTATGCAGTAATAACTTAATTACTTTTTGAACTCCTAAACCATTTATATGACTTTTAATTTAACTTTTATAATAATAATCAATATTTCTAGCAATTAAGCTTACAGCTTGATGAATTTTATAAAATTGTTACCCGCTATTAGTTATTTTGAGAGTTCTTATACATAAAATGTAGCTTTCCAAATAAATTATTAATAACGGACAGAATAATGGATGTACGAAGATTTCTAAATAAATATAACAATTGCTTTTTCGTACGTATTAATTAGTTTGCTGGACTCGCGAATTATTAAAAATTTGCTAGATAATCGTCGACTTTTAGGATTATCGAAAGTACCGAAAAGAAAATGTCAACCAGGCAGTTGTTCTCGGTTGGCGCGACCTTGATCGAATAGATTCGCATATCACGCGACACTGCCTTCCACGTGCAACGTCCAATTATAAAATGAGCTTTAATCGAGAAATTAAGCATCCTTACCCAACTCGTTGTAGATGGGCTCGAGTTTCTTGCAGTGTCCGCACCAAGGAGCATAAAATTCTATAAGCGTGTCCTTGTTGTTGTTTGTCACGATCTCGTCGAAATTTTTGGCGACCGCAACCTTGACATTGCCGGTGTTCTCTGGGATCGGCTCGGACTTCTGGTAGGGTTCAAGGGCGTCCGCCTGCAGATCCTTCATGAACTTCTCGAAGCTTTCGACGCTGAAGTCGTCGCGAAGCATGAACTTCTGGTTGCGCTCATCGCGCACCAGGACAATGGGCTTGTCACTCTTGACGTAGTCAATATCGTACTCGTTCAGCTCATTCTGGAATTCGTCCTTTGACGCTATTGCAAACGTGTATTCGGGGAAGTCCTTGGCGACCTTCCTGATACGGTTGCGCCAGTAGTTGGTGCCCTTGGGGTTCTTCACGTAGTCGACGGAGTAATAGGCAACGACCAGCGGCTTCTTGAAGGCCTCCATATTGTCACGGGTGCGCAAGCCCACGAGTCCATAACTACGGACAGACAATTATTCATGGAAATAATCAGGTCGTTCGGAATTCAAACATTCCAATTTGATTAATTCATTCTCAGATATTAAAATTGCTTGGAATATCAGGTCGAGGCTATATATAGTGTTCTATTACAATTTATTCTTTCTTTAAATTTGTCGTTTTAAAAGTTGTTTGACAGAAAGAAGGAAAAGCAGCATACTTTTTATAAAAGTATAACAAGGACAATAAACTTTATCGATGAAAATAATCATTACAGAATTTGGATATTTGTAATCGACGACTGAATAATAAGTGGGAAAGAGCCGTTGAAACAAAAAGTATAAATAATAATAAATTAAAATATATTTAAACAAATAAAGTGCTTAGATTACATTTAAAAGGCTTCTTATAATATTTGTACAATGCATTTTTTGTAGAAAAATCAAGTCAAATTCACATTTTCTATTACAAATACTGTTTAAACAAACCAAGACTTAAGAAAAGGCAAGCAATATCAACACAATTAATGTCTATTAAATAATCTATTAAATATCTTAAAACGACTGATTTAATAAATATTAATAACCAATGCTAATTATTAGCGAGGATCGTATAAAAATTACATGCATTAATATTTTTTGTTCTCTGTTTGCTCCGTAAAAACTTTAATTAACGATAAAATAATTAGGTTTCAATGAATTAAAGGACAAACTTACTAGTTTTGTTTGACGAATTCACTGATGTCATTGATCGAGTCAGCGCCTGAATAGACAACTTCGTTGGGCTCGAATTTGTTGTGCAGCAACTTGGGACGGTGAATAACGATCTTATTCCTGAAACACATTTGTACTCACAACGATACACGAAATAAATATTCTTAAATCTATTATAAAGAATAATGGACCAAAACATTAACATATTGTATTAACACACTTGTCTTACATCTGGATTATTGCAGATAATAATGCTTAATTACTCACCCAGATTCTGCATTATTTGAGTGTCCAAATCTGAACTTCTCCCTTAACTTTTTGGCAACCGAATGATAAGAAACAGAGAGGGAAGAATCCTCCTTTTCAAAGTAACCAATGACTCCTATTTCTTCGCTATTCATGAATTCCTTCACATCTTCCGCAGTCAACAATTCCTTCGAGGCCGGTCCAACTTGAGCCTAACAAATTTATGACATATATTACATTTCTATAATAAATAATGATATTTACAATAATAATAATAATAATAATTAATTTACATTAATAATAAAATTTCTCAACAACTTTATATCATCATATATCTACAACAATTTGAAGACAAAATACATTTTTATCCCTTACCTTCATGTATTTAGCGATGCCATATGCATCCCTTGGACCATTATAATCATTAACCACTTCATCCTTGGCAAAGATCTTGAGTGTTGGATAGCCATTGACAGAGTATTTATTACACGTGTCTTTTCCAGATTCGGTACAATCAACCTTAGCTAAAGTAATCGGAGGATCGTTGTCTCTTAATAGCTCAGCAGCCTTTACGTATTCTGGTTTCAGCTGCTTACAATGGCCACACCTGTCAAACGGTTAACAATAACAAAAATAAATATTCGTCGATCTTTGTAATCTCGATAGATTTTTAATAACCGTTGATACGATTAACGGACTATCGTCAAACTTTGAAATTTAATAGCAGTGAACGCCTTTCCTTATTTTACACTACTTGTTAGTCGTCGCCGTACATTAGCATCGAGCAAAAATACAATGTACAATGAAAGAAGTAGATAACAATGGTAATGAGCTTTGAATTTATTTGTTAAGAAATACACCAAAAGAAATATATTTTATCTAACGCCGCTTGCATATTAATAGTATAATTACATTGATAATGACTAAAGCAGAGTTTTTAATATTTTATCTACATTCGCTACAGGCATTATCATTTGTTGTTTTTGCATAAAATTTACTTTGGCATTCAGAAGCAAGAATTCACGGCAGAAAATAAAGGAGGAAATTGGAAAAGTTAATAATAATACTGGCTGAATCGCTGCGATCCAATACTAAACAGTCGAGCTGAAAACATTGATTTAAGAATACGGACCATCTACACGCCCTAAGCACTGATCAAAAATCTAAAATGTATCGTCGTACATTACCAACACAACTCTGTCACAGACTACTAATTCACTTCCGCACCAAACTAACGCTCAAACAGCAGAATAAAAGCTGCTGTTTCGACTACGTGACAACTAGTTTTCCCATTTCCACAATTCATTACAATAGAAAGTAAGGAACTAACCGTATTCACCCGTATGCAATTTCTTATCAAACTTTTCCATCACAGAACAAATCAATGCTGAACCATTGTCGTCCGCAGGAATCGACAATCGACAAATATAAAAGAAATTAGACGCCCCAAGGGTCACGATCGATCGATTTTTAACCACTCAACGACAACTCCTCCTCCCTCGCGCATCATAACTTCCCCACGCCAAACTCACCAATGACTCCAACCAAACTACAAGATAATCAAATACACATAACCGATCATCCTCGCAACCCAAACCCTACGTACGCCACTACGTCAGTGCGTATTATTTATAATTAACAGCTGGCAAAACAAATACGAGGTTCTCGCGCGGCAACCATAGCTATTCGCGGGACCCAATGCATGTCGCCGCCGTTCTTTGTTAACGGAACCCAAGCACAACCAAGTTAACGATGCGTCAGTGACGGCCCAACATGGATACAGCAAAATACACGCATTCACGCGACGACATCGTCTGCGCACTCGCACGGTCGGGGCGGCGACCCCGACAAACCCCTAATTACCTTAGCTGCCCCGATAACGATAAAAGGAAGAGGAGAGCTATCCGGCTCCGGGCGCCACACGCACGGACGCCCGAGTATATATATATATATATATATATATATATATATATATATATGTATACACTTGACTCGACGACTCACCAGGGCGCATAGAACATAACGAGGGTGTTATCGTGGCGCCTCAACTCCTCGGCAAACTCCCCATCAGCCCATTCCAGCACGTCCTCCTCGGTGGCCTGACAGGCGACGGCGGCGAAGACCGCCACAACCAACAGCTTGACCAACATCCTTAATAACCTCGGCTAGGTTACACTATGAATGCGTCGCGTCCGGTGGTGCACCAGCCTCTGCTGAAGACGTGGCTGACTCTGCTCCCGTGTCGGTGGAGAGGAGGACTCGGGCCGCCACCGTCCTTGTCCCACGCCAGCGTCCACGCGGACTCGGCTTAGTGCTGTCGGCACGCGATTGGTCGCCGACCCGAGCCACGGACTACCTTCCCTCCTCGCCCTCTCCAGCCCCTTCCAAGCCACGGGCGGCTTCGGTCGCACCCTCCTCGGCCCGACGATTTCAACGACGCCTGAGCTGTCGCGTGCCCTAACGTAAACGTTTGCTCCAGGTTATGCCCTAACCCAACGGTAAAGGACACTGGGAGCTTTGGATGTATGGTAGAACATTACCGGCCATTGGCGTCATCCGCGCTTAATTGTCGGTCGTGCAAAACTCGGGCTTTCGGATTGACAACGATAACGACGACGACGACGACGATGATGATGACGAGGATGACGAGGATGACGATGACGACGATAACGACGATAACGACGATAACGACGATAGCGACGATAGCGACGATAGCGACGATAGCGACGATAGCGACGATAACGACAACGACGACGACAACGACGACGACAACGACGACGACGATAAAAACTCACGCTGCTCCCTAATCAGCTGATTTACCTATGGCGGTTGGCCCTACCTTTCGTTTTGCGCATTGACATGTGCGTTCGTGCAATATATATTTGCCAAATTAACGTCCAACGTACCCTCTTCCTCGCCGTATTTTAGAGATTTTTTTGTTTTAATTAAGTAGAGACGCGCCAATGTCCTCGCAGTGACTTGCACTTAACGGACACGGACAATTAATTAGCATAGATTTTTTAAATGCCAATGGTAAGTGCACGAATGACGACGATAAAGAAAAAAATCCATTATGGTCGAGAATATATTTAACATGACATTGCAATATTATATATAATAATATAAGTACAATGAGCTTTTTCTCACATTTGGTGTTGGTACCGACGTATGGTGGGTTGGTGTGTCGATTCAATATGGGATAATGTAGAAATCTATCTTCCATTCTCTCTTGATGAACTTTTCGTCCAATAGAGCGAGCTACCATACAATTTCGAATTTCGAATTGTGCAAAGAGCAGTGTGTAAGCAGCAGCAGCAGCAGCAGCAGCAGCAGCAGCAGCAGCAGCATCTGAATAAGAGTAAGAGAGATTTCCTTGAGTAAATGTGTTGGAAAAAGCTTGGATTACTGGTGTACGAAAATGACAAAAATGTCCATTATTGGTCTAGTTCGATTTTTTTTTTTTTTTTTTTTTTTTTTTTTTTCCCAATACCAATATGACGATGTTCGGGTGGTTTTCTGAAAATTTATCCTTTGAAGAAGGACTCTGGATTTTAATAATAATCCGTCGGAAGCTTATTACTAAGCTAATAATGCATTATTAACTCATTTAACTAATTGTTCATTTAAATTAATCTCTATTTTTCGAATAATAATGGCCGCTATTAATTAGTATTTTTAAAGATTCCGAGTGCTAGATATACTTATACATTCAAACCCATAATTATATAATTAGTCGCGCATTAATTTGATTGTAAGCTTTTTATGGGTTACATTTACATTTTCTTTTTCAAAATATAATAAAACAATCCTGCGATTTTTATACTTTTTTACTTTAAAGAAAAAAAAAGATGGAAAGACAAAGAAAAGGTAAACGGAAATTTTGCTAATCAATTAAGAGTAGAAATGATTGTTTTTCTATTTTTTTTTTTTTTTTTTTTTTTTTTTTTTTTTTTTTTTTTATAATTTACAAACGTTATACAAACATTATTGACGAATTATCATATTATCATTAATTGTTAAAGTTTGTCAATGATTGAGATCTGTTGAAGATTATTGATAATGCAGTAGCACACGGACGCGCTATTATTGTTCGCCTAAGTTTGTCGCTTAATCAAAGTACTCTAAGCATTGTCGATAGAAGAAAAAAAAGAATCATCGTCAGAATTAATAAAATTCGAAGGTGGAACTCGTCCATTAAATAACATGCCTGACTGATTTAATAAGCATATCTATTTATTTTCCGCGCATATTCATTC
>NW_011948416.1:4560654-4594571 GCF_000503995.2 Ceratosolen solmsi marchali | reverse complement strand
CCCCCCCCCCATCACCCTCAATACGCGCACCCCCGTCGCGCTGCTCATGCGTATTAAAACCAAATAGAGTGGAGAATAAACGAATAGCCGACTGGACGAAGGTGGTATATTTGTTAAACAATTGGATTTACGACTTCCTATATTTATTATTTAATCAATGTGTTAAGCGCTTTCGAAAATATTTGAAAAATAATTTTTTACGAAACAATATCGTTACGAGTAGAATTTAAAATCGTAAAGTGCAAATTTGTCAGGAATATTATAATCTCGGACGTTAATTTACCCGAGCCCATAAAAATCTACAAGCCTTATTAGGCGTAAAAGACTACCTACGGAAAGTTGGTTTTTACACTACTACAGTTTGAGTTATTAAAAAATTTATGCTTTCTCACACGAGAGTGGAAATATTAAGTCAAACATCGGATAAAGACGGCCAATAGCGAAGAAAAAGACGCGAGAAAAATGAGAAATTTTAAAAAGGTGAATTTATTTTCAATGTCTAGTTTTTTCAATAAAATTATACGTATCCATCGGCATTATTAATATTAAATAACACGAATGTTATATAAATAACCAGTCACCCATCACCAGTCCGATTCATTCGTTCAACTTTATGATTAACCCTACCATATAATTAGTGTTAAATGCACCAAAGGCAAGAAAACACTACTTGTGCGATCGCGAGCTCTCAGCTGTCGAAACGATCAACCCCCAACTGAAGTGCGCCCTTAAAAAGTGAAAAGAAAAATAAATAAAACTAGAGGGGAGGCCAAAGCTATAGACGAGAAGACGCGCACAAAGGGATGACACGCACAATCGCCTGCCCAATGTGCGCGACGTAATGGGCGAACGGGGGGGGGGTGGAGTGTGGTGAGGTGAGGAGGCAGCGGTTCCGTCGCCCTTACGATTCAGCGAGGATTTGCCAAATAGGGAGAAAGCGCGGATCCGCAAAAGAAAGCGAAAGCCACGTCTCGGCATAAAGAGTAAGGAGGAGGATAAACGCAGACTTTAAAGAGCCGGAGGCCACTCGGCCAGCAGGACTTTAAAAGAGGGAACGTAATGACGAGTGTCGCCGAGCGCATCGTCCCACTGAACAAAATGGCGGGTATGATCGATAGGGCGCCTCCCGTGCACTGCCTCCTCGTCGGCCACGAGATTGAAAAAGCGAGCTAAGAAGAGGGGAGGAAAAGTGGAGCAAGTTGCGTGTACGCGAGAGTGCGCGGCCGGGGGAGGGGCGGTAACGGCGATGGATGGCGGCAGGGGAAGGGGGCGAAAAGTGGCGGATCGTAAAATTCATGTAGATAAGTTGGGGAACGCGAGCCGCATATCGCCCGGTAAATTTGCATACCCGGGAGAGCGGCGATAACAACGTGGGGTGGGAGTAAAGTGCGCGGGGTGTGGAGGGGGTCGGGGGGGGGGGGGGGGGGGGGGGGGGGGGGGGGGTGAGGAGGAGGACGAGGTGGAGGGGCAGGAGCAGAAGGATCGCTGCTCCTCCAGGGCCTTTAATTCGGGGTGTGGCTCCACAAGATTGCGCGAGAAAGAGTAAGAGATAGAGATAGAGATAGAGATAGAGATAGAGATAGAGATAGAGATAGAGATAGAGAGATAGAGATAGAGCGAGAGAGAGATAGAGATAGAGCGAGAGAGAGATAGAGATAGAGCGAGAGAGAGATAGAGATAGAGCGAGAGAGAGATAGAGATAGAGCGAGAGAGAGATAGAGATAGAGCGAGAGAGAGATAGAGATAGAGCGAGAGAGAGATAGAGATAGAGCGAGAGAGAGATAGAGATAGAGCGAGAGAGAGATAGAGATAGAGCGAGAGAGAGATAGAGATAGAGCGAGAGAGAGATAGAGATAGAGCGAGAGAGAGATAGAGATAGAGCGAGAGAGAGATAGAGATAGAGCGAGAGAGAGATAGAGATAGAGCGAGAGAGAGATAGAGATAGAGCGAGAGAGAGATAGAGATAGAGCGAGAGAGAGATAGAGATAGAGCGAGAGAGAGATAGAGATAGAGCGAGAGAGAGATAGAGATAGAGCGAGAGAGAGATAGAGATAGAGCGAGAGAGAGATAGAGATAGAGCTAGAGATAGAGATAGAGATAGAGATAGAGAGATAGAGATAGAGCGAGAGAGAGATAGAGATAGAGCGAGAGAGAGATAGAGAGAGAGAGAGAGAGAGCGAGTGAGTGAGAGTGAGAGAGGTGAGCGGAGTATTGTAGTTTCAGGTGTGAAATACTTTGTTGGAGATATTTTTGCCTTTTCTTTTCTCGATGCTTATCGGCCTGCGTCTCAATATGAAGATTTACTCTCGATAAATTCTTTAGAAAATCTTCACGATTCTTCATACTCAAATATATAAACATTTTTTTTTTTTTTTATCAAAATTTATTTAAATCTGAATTAAATGTAAAAATAAGGTATTTTACGAAAAATAATTTAGCATGTCGGAGGCAGGCTTTGTAATTTTCTTCTTTAAATTATTTACAGACACTATGTAAAAGCGTATTTTCTTCTGTTTCTATATAATCTCGATAATTTTGTTCGTTGCAATTTCAGGATCAATGAAAATTTACTTTCGTCGACTTTATAGTGAAGCATCTACTAATACACAGATTTGTCAAATATGACTGGCTGCATATGTGATTATAAGTGACCTTAACTAGCATTTAATAATTACAAAATACACTGCAATTTCATTTTTAGCCAAAATCCGAGATTACAAACATTAATTAAGATAAACCAAGGCTTTTAAATATTTTTAAATGAATCGACATGTTTGAAAAATTCTAATGATTTTCTTTCATTTTTTTTCTTTCTTTTTTTTCATCGTTAAATGAATACGACATTGTTTGTGTAATTTGAGTTAAATTTACTCTTAAGAATTATTGATTTATTTGATATGAAAATTCGTAGTTTATAAAAATTGTAATATTATATTATGTCAATATTTACGTTATAATGCTAATATTAAAAATTAAGGACAAAAGTCAATGGCGATTATTCAACAGCTAATAATAATATAAAAGAAAATTTCTAAACTTATGTGACTGCATATTTCATATTATTCAATTACATTCGTTGACATTTTATTTGCTTGTATTCGTAATTGCAATTTCCATATTTATAAATGCGTATTTTAAATAAAAATGAAAATTATCTAAAAATATAGGAAATATGGTAAGTCATTATTTGCGAAACTATTAATTATTTTAATTATTTGATTTTGAGTAGTTATATATATATATATATATATAATTTTTTTTTTTTTTTTTTTTGAATCAAGAAAACTATATGCATTTGTCCCAAATACCTTAAAATTCTGTTAAATAAATTTTTTATAATAGTACCAACATAATTTTAATCGAAAAACTTTTATAAACAAATTACTTATTTATGAGTGCAGTTAAATTATCAGTACGATAAGTGGCTATAAATTAAATTAATTTTAAGAGACTGAATCAAGGACGTAATAACTATTGTGCGTATAAGTAAATCTGCATTCTTAAAAATTTTGCATCCCAGTATTATGCTCGACAAATGTAAAAAGTTTGCAAAAAGAAGAAAAAAAAAAACACAACATTGGAGCACTAAGTTATGAAAGCAAAAGTACTCTTGTCATTATACCGACGATACGTTGTATTTTTCTGCTCATTACATAAATGCAATCGCAATCTCTAACTTACATATACATATATACGTGCATGCATTTATGAGGATATTAATTTATTTATAGATATTGTGTTTTCTTTTTAATAGACAATTACATTGTTGCGCATACCCGCTGCTTGTTAGGTATGCAAGTTTTTAGTAAAAACATAAAAAGTTTAAAGTTATTAATTCTTTTCTAATTTAATTTAATTCAATGGTCATCTAAATTTTTGGTCGCATTAATAAAAATTTGTCTGTCTGCGCTAAGCATATTTACATTGAAATTAGCCATTTAAATAGACTCATTACTATTAATTTCCCGCTTGCATTCATATTCTTTTTTTCCTTTTTTCATGATTTTGCCTAAAAACTTTTCGTATTAAAAATGAAAGAAAATGTGCGCGCAATATCACATTTTACAAAAAACAATTTTGTTTCAGTGTATACTAGACGAATACGAGCATCGTAATAAATACGGTTTCATAAATAATTGCAATAATGTCTTTTAACATTGGTCACTCCGCAACCAATGCATTCAATTTTTGTTTTCTTTTTTATTTTTTTCATAATTTCAGGAACTACTCCTACTCTATGAGATCAATAGAGATATAACGATAACTGGAAATTCCACTACTTTGTATCTAATAATGTTAAAGGATATTGATATGACATGCCAACATTATTCAAGCCCGTTAAAGTTCATAATAGCAGTCTTTTGTTAGAATTGAACGGTCGGTTTTCCAAAATTAGCATGTGTTTTTCTCGATACTTACAAAAAGTTAATTAAATCCGATGCATTATACGTTTGCTTATACAACTGCTGGTATAAAAAGTAAATAAAGCTCTTACTATTCCACGGTCTTTTTATAATATTGAAAAATATGAATAATATTCATTCGTTAGTTATTTAAAGTACAAATATGCAATTATATTTATCATATTATAAAAGTCAGTGGTGCGTTGTAAAATGTGTTAAGAAGTGTACAGTAAAGAAATATAAATAATTCAGAAAAATGCTCGTACGGATGGAGAAAAAAAGAATAATAAGCTAGTTAAGAATTGTCCTAAATTTATTCTTATCCTCTGATTTATGTGAAATGTAAATTTATCAGATATTTATGTATTCGGCGGGTATTCGCTTGTATTAAACGAGCTTGCAAGGAATTCACTGACAGTATTATAAATTCAGATTGCAGTTTTAAATGGAACATCGAAGCTTAACATCAAACGACCGTTAATGCATGGATATGTCTTTTTTACGCAGCGTAATAAGAATTAAAGTACTTACTATGACGTATCCATTAATGAAGGACGTAGGGTATATTTAATAAATTCAGCGACAGGATTTTTCGCGCTGCACAGCCCACGGGCACTTTCATTTCTTCCCAGCGTTAACCTTGGAGCTCAGGGCGTCTCGTCGTCGAGGCGAGAAGGTCGACCTCGTGTCTCGAGGACGAGTGACTTAAAGGCGGGGCCGAAAATCCGGAGACCGAGGCTACTCTACCTTTGCTTTTTATTTTCACTCGCCTCTCCTACCTCGAGCTTTTCCACTATAATCGTCGGGCTTTTGTAAATAAATACGTGGAATGCCAGATGGATATGGAAAATTGAGCCCATAGTTGTCGCACCCAACTAAGATTATCGCTTAGCCAATTGTTCGATAAACCAACCAGCGAATGCAATTTCGACGATGCAAGTGTGCGGGCCTTACGAGCTACCATTGTCGAAGCGACGCTCAATGTTATCGGGACGGAGGTGCGCATATTTTCCAAGGAGTCCAAGAGACGAGCGCATTGCTCTCATCTCGCAGGTCGCCTCCTTAAAACTGTCCAAGTTTTTCGCAGTTGCTAGGTGGTGAGAAAAAAGTGTCTCGGTGGGTGGGCCCGGGGTCGTTCAATCATCATCAACTAACCGACGCCGCCGCCGCCGCCGCCGCCGCCGCCGCCGCCGCCGCCGCCGCCGCCGCCGCCGCCGTCGCCGGAACAGATAAAATTCCGAGGGCCGACCTCGTGTTCATTCGTGGCGTATTTCGCGTGTGCGAATGAAACGAGGCGAGCGAGAGTCAAAGTGAGCAGCCAATGGCGGCGGCCGCGGGACGCCCGAGATTAACGATCTCCCGGAGCTTTCACGAGTATTATCCCCCCGGGGCGGGCTGAGGGAGAGGGGCTCGGACGTTGGTGCGCGGAGAGGATAACTCGGCACAACCCTCGACTCCTTTTTGCCGCGAATCCGCACCCACATCGACCGAGGCGCGTTTCGATTTTCCGCACTCGGAATTTCGCGCACATGCGAGCCGCATTATACGTCCGGCTCGTTACAATCGGCCCGACATTGTCGTTATGCACGTAGAGGAGAAAAGTTTACGAGCTCCGCGATGGCGCTGAAACACGTGGTGGTATAGCAGTCGAGGCTTTTTTAAGAGATTAATATTGGCGCTCGCGTGCCTCCAGCAAATTTTCGCGGCGTGTATTCGCCCCGTCGCCTTTTTTCAACCCATCCCGTCTCCCGTCTCACCATCGCCTCATCACCCACCCCCTCGCCACTCCCCAGTAAATAACCTCTCCTGGATTCGCTTTCGTTACTATATATATATATATATATATATATATATACACGTATATATATATACACGTATGCATATATACACGTATAATCGGAGATGCGAGCTTTTCATTCCCGGGGTGGCGAGCGAGTACGAGCAGGCTTAAGTTGGCGTTATGGTCCTTTGTCGAAATTGCCATTGTCCATACGGGACTATGCGTTACAATTGCGCAAGGATGGGCGAATTCAATTTTCAAGCTGCTAATTGCGTCGGAGCCATCAAATTTGAGGTGGCGAGTTACGGCCAACGAGTGGAAGATCGACAAAGTGCTTGAAAAATCTTACGGTCCGCTTGATTTATACTCGCTTGTACAGTCGAGAGATTGTAAAATTATCTTATTCTCAATCCCATTAATCTCATCTTTTTTTAGTCGCAACCACTAGATAACGTTGGTAACTTTAAAAAATGTCTAATTAATCTTATACTTTATATATTTTTGATGTTTTTTCTTGTTGTTCTTTAACGCCGACAGTTAACAAAATCAGCTTGTTTTTGTAGGGATGGGCAATTATTCGTCGCTATGGTCTATCAATTATTTTACAAGTTAAAATAATTCAGGATATTTTTCACGTTATATTGCATTGTACGAAGATTATTAAATAAATATTCCGATCGAGGGCATCTAATACACTTGTCTCGTTCAATTTACGTGGAAATATGAAAAACCATGACAATGTCTCATTTGTTTGCCGTTGACGAATTAATTTTTCATTTACGACAATTAATGTTCTATTACATAAATTTTTTCTTTAAAAACCACAACATTATCAATTGGCAAATTATCTTTATCTGTTATATATACCACGTAGTACTCGAAATTACAAAATTCGCAAAGTATATTGCTATTAGTAATTATATATATAACTTTTTTTTTAATCAACAGTTATAGATTTTTTTTTTATTTAATGGATGTATTATCTACATACAGAATAAAGAATAAAGTATATTAACATATACACTATACGAAACGCATACTTACAGACCATGGCACACGAGAACATGGAACATGAGAGAAAGAGAGAGAGATAGAGAGAGAGAAAGAGAGAAAGAGAGAGAGAGAGAGAGAGAGATATTCTTGATGCATGATAATAAATATGGAAATGTTTGGCTCGATCAATTAATAATTAATTACACAAGATTTAAGAAATAAAGAAAAGGCATTTAATGTAACGTTCTATTATTTTAATGACTATAGTAATATTAGAGTGTAACTTTGCCTTATTCCACTGTGGTTATTAACAAAGTTCCAAGGAATATAAATGAAAGTACATCTAGACAAACCTCGTCTGGATTTGATAATACGCTAGTGTTGTCAACGCAGCAAGCGAAGGAAATATAACTCGCGATGGAAAGTCAATATGGTAAGCTTGGATTGGCCGGAGAAAAACACAAGAAAGAAACTCTTAATTTCCAGCAATCCATCTATCCCATCTAGGCACCTCGACTCGCAATTCGAAAATGCACATTACCAAGTACCACGACCTTTTGCCGTCTCGCGCTCCCATCCATCCCCCGCTCCCGGCCCAGCAAACGCTGACCTTAAAACGCATCAACCCCCGCGAGGAGTCCTCAAGCCGCTAAAGGACGTTCCGCCCCCCCCCCCCCCCCCTCCACGCCGATAAGCGCGCGACACTTGGAAATTGGAATGCCATTAATGAAAGACTCGACAACGGCATGGCATACGAAGCTCCAGTGACTCGGCACTTTCGCGGAGTTGGCTCGTCACCGTGGCTGTCCGGGCGCGGATATTGCCAGGGCTGCGACCCGGGCCAGGAATTCGCAGCCCCGAGATGCTACGCGAACCCTGGCACGCGCCCCGAATTATCGATCGATCCGCCCACGCATTTAACGATGGGATAGGGGGCTCGTGGTCCTTGTTCCTCGTGCGCGTGCGCCGCTCCTGCGACCTGCTCCATCGACGACCTCGACAACAGTGGCTCTTATACATAAACGCTTCGCACGCTTCCTTTTATCATCCTTATTCTTTCTGATAAATTGTCTCTTACAAACTGACGATGTAGTGTTCGACTCATGCTCAGCAATCGTGATTACTTCACCCACGACATTTGATAATGCAATTGTTTACGGGAGGCTGGAGCGTAACTATGTCGAGGTTTCGATAAAAGATAACTAACTACTCATTATTATCCACGGAACTAAATGACTGAAAGTAAGGTGAACGTTCCTCTAGGCACTATTATAATTATAATCATAAATTATTCGATCTTACGATGAGTATGAACTAACATTCACGATCGCACATCCCGTTCATTAGGTTAATTGATAAAAATACACTCGCTCCCTTAGTAAGTTTGATTAAATTTTTTTTTTTGGTTTTTTTTTGGTTTTTTTTTTGGTTTTTTTTTTTTGGTTTTTTTTTGTTGTTTTTTTTTTGTTGTTTTTTTGCCTAATGACGATAAATTGTCGTGAAATAACGCGGAAGAGAACATAGGTGAACCTCAGCCGAATCTCACAATAAACGCAAATGACGTCTTCGTAAGACGATCGTTTGTGTGATACAGTTTCAGTTTAGTTTAGGTTACATTTACGAAGCGTCGAAAGACTGTTGACTATTGACTCGAGTGCTTTTCAGCGACTGAGCGCGAAGCGTTATTTGCTCGTTCGCCCGTTCTTGATAAAAAATGGAAAGGGAGTAAGCGTTTGGGTAGCCCTTCTAATGGCAATTTTCACTTTTATTCAGCGATGGGACAACGACTATTAGCTCTTATTGAAATAACGAAGGGAGAATCGCGGATGGTTTACGATATTGCACGTACGAAGAAGAAGGAGAAAAAATAAATAAATCATTAAAAGTGGCGATGAGGACGCAATCAATTGGCATTTTTGGCATTTTATGCCAAATAACCGAGTCGAGCGACTATGTATACAACCCTAATAATGGATTTGATACATGAATTGTGAGGTGTCGTGGAAGGAGGCGAATCCATCAATCTTGCAAACTCTGCTCGCTCAGCTCTAATCATGCACTACTACTATTACAACAACTACTACTGCTACTACTACTACTACTACTACTACTATCCAGCGATTTTGCTCTCTATAAAAGCGAGTCAATTGTTACGCCTATCGTGTTAGAAAAACTGAAGAACCGCTTCAGCATCCTTTGGTATGCCGAGCCATGGCTCAGTTAAACTCCCTCGATCGCTCTCCACTGCCTTCTGTCGTCGATCCCAAAAGCAATGATAGATCCCGCGACACGCGGAATCTCGATAAGTCGAGCGGCCAACTAGCAAATGCGAAATTAACGTGGTCGCCTGGAGAGGAATCCGACGGGGCGAGGAGGAGGAGGAGGCGCGGAAGAAGGCGCCGAGGCACGCATCGAGCTAACCGGGGGTGCGCGTCGCTACGCGCGGGCCCGCAATTACGTCGGATCATTAATCTTGGGGCTCGCGGGCCTTTCTGGGAGGCGACAGCTCGCGCGAGCCTCGAGGAAGCGGCCCTCGGTCGCGGCGCCAGGGTTCCCACCACCGCCATCAGTGATAATTAATCATCCCCGGCCGATACGAACGGCCGCTCTAATATCTGGGCAATCTCTCATTCGCAATTCCGGACGCCCTCGCGCGTTTACGCAACCGCCGCAGCCGCCGCCGCCTTTCTATTACCGGCGAGGGAGTTTGCCAAGCTCATCGTAATTCGCTTGGGGAGTTTGTTGCGGGAATGCGGGGATCGTTAAGCGCGGGGAATCGACGCGGAGCGCGAGTTTCGAGAGAAGGTTGTACGAGGGCATTGGCATTTCGGATGCATGGGATCCTGAAGCTGGCGAGGCTCCAGAGGGGGTGGGGGGCCCGGGGGGGGGGGGGGGCACGAATATCCTGGGCTTTCCTCGTTCTTAAGCTTTTATATTTTGTCGTGATTGTCGATCGTGTGACATTTCCTCGAAAGATTTCATTGCCCAGCTTCCTCCGTAGCCTCGTATCTATTGCAATTTTTGCAATGACGAATATTTCTTCGTAAAGAATAATTGGCGTTACATGCTTGCTAACATTAATAATCCAAAGGGATGAATAAACGGTAATCTCTTTGCTTTGCTTATAAGAGATTTATGAATGATCAATTAGTTTTGCTTTATATTTTTTGCTTATTGTTTGTTGTTTTTTGTTTGCAATGCTGCGATGCGCCAAGCTTAAAGATTTTTCATTTTAAAAGTCAACGTTTGCGAATGAAATATATTTCGAATATCATATGCGCTAATACTATGGACTTGTTTCCTTTAATTTGCATGTGAAAATTAACGAGTGTACTTTTGATGGATTGGTATAAAAGCTTCGTCCATACGACTGGAACACATGTTAAAGCGTTAAAGCCAAAAGTATGTCGCGTTCTCTCTTTGTAAACGAGTGTCCGCTTTAATTTGCATTCGTTATATAAAAATGTCAATTTTCTTCGGCTCAGGCAGCGTTATTAATGCGTCGATGCTTCGAATTCCTTCGTATTTTCTTATCCATATCATTAACGGATGTGCTTTAATTTCGTGGAACTTAACGTTATTAAATTATCGTTATTTGTTGATTTTATGAAAAATGATATTTACGTTGCTTAAAAATTCTGGCAGTAGAAGTCGCATCGCGTACGATGTATGTAACTCACTCCATTAGATTAGCTAAATTTCTATGCCAAAGGCAATTGTGATGAGTACGGACACTCGAGAATCGGATGTGCAAGCGAAGATATTAAAAAATCTAAACCAATTTTCATTGTTTATCGCATGATAATCAATAATTTTGTCAACAATTGATTGAACAAAAATATGTCAATACGAATAGAATAGATTAACGACGTGGTAATTCTATGTGAATTTATTCTTAATACGATCCTCGACAAAGGAACCTTTAGAAGAAGAAGAAGTAGAAGAAGAAGAAGAAGACGAAGAAGAAGAAGAAGATGAAGAAGATGAAGAATAAAAAAACACAAAAGTTCCCTCCGAGTCTATTTTGCAAGGCAAACTTCAATGCGTCAGCAAGACATTTACGCCAATAAAAACAAAAATACATAGTAATTTCTATTAACTCGGATAATTAGATATTAATAGTATATGCAGTCATTATGCATAGATCGACTAGACTTTTAATAGCCTGACAAACTCCAGGAAAGAGCGTGATAATTGAAATATAATAAATATTACAGATTAGAAATTATTCTATTCGTATCACAAGGTGTAACACCATTGCTAATTATTTTGACAATAATCATTACCTTCGTCTACGGTTAAATTGAAATTACATCCCGTAATTTACAAGATTGTCCCTTAATAATTGGAATAATTTTCAAAGGCTTGGCTTGCCACCCGATTGCCCTCCCAATCTACAAACAATTACATTCAAACTTTTTTTCCGAAGAACCTTACTCGATAATTCCCGTTAAAACATTATGTAAATGCAACGAAGATATAAAAGATTCTTATTATGTGATACTATTTTTTAATTTCATTTTTGGCTATGCAAATTATCAACGGCAATTTTTATGCAAACAGTTCTTCGCTCGTGTTTGGTATTTCTATTATTATAGATTATCATTGGCGTTGCGTGTGATTTATGAACATGAAATTTCTTCTTATTTAATCGTTCGTAGAATCAGCTTTATTTGAAAGTATTGAAAATTTTCCACATTACGTTGATAATTGTAATTGGAGACGAACGTTTTATCGCATGTCCTCAGAAATCTTGTCTCAAAACACGAGTCTCCCAATGTCCCCAATTTCAATTACAATTAAAAATCGCATTATTCGCAAAGTTTATGCATTACTTGTGCAGTTAGATTGAATCCAAATATTAACTCTGCCACACATAAATATTGGAATGCAAAAAGACCGTTACTCATTTGCTAGGATTAAGAATAACATTTCGCCCCAATGAATTTTAGAGAATGGTATATACGCGATTTGGATAATACATAATGTAAATGCTCATAAAAATCCGGAGAATCGTCGAAAGCCATAAAAAATTCTAAAACGTACAATTACCATACTCGTAAATTATTCAACTAATTGCCGCTAGGACTCGACGAGTTCGAAACACCCGAAATTCTGGACGTCTCTCTTCTCGTCCAAAACGAGATCGACGACGAGCGGAAAGGTCACTCTCACACTTATGCGACTCAGCCGCAGACGTCACCGTCGTCGCCGCCGCCGCCGCCGGCGTCTTATAGATAAAATAGAAGGGAGAAAATAGTCCAGATGAAGTAGCATCTTCTTCCCCCCCCCCCCAACCCTCCAACCCAAACAAACCACCAAACAACGACAAAGAGGTGAAAAAATCGAAGGTAAATGAGGTAGCAAATAAGGGGCTAGAATGCTACTTACGCTTCCCTTAATCTCTAATTACCGGTCTTCGATCGACGCAAAAATATTTTCATAACAATACGCTTTATCGCGCGCTCGTACAAACGTCTTTAAGCGTAGAAAAGTAGAGAAACTGGGGATTACGAGATCACAAGCCGAAGAATAATAATGGAATTCATGGGACGCGCGAGGCTAAAGATGCACCTTGGACACGGCCGTAAACTACATGCCTTCCATGGAAATGATTTTTCCTTCCCTCGTGATTTACAATGGCTATAATACATTAATGCAATATTTGAATATAATTAAGGCACTTGGAGTGGCAATATATGAGATTGCAATTATCGTTATTATAGTTAAAAGAAGCAGGCGGCTCGTTACGCTCGTTTAATGAAAGATCCCTCGACGATCGGCCATTACTTGGCCTTAATACGCATTTAATATCGTCGGCATTGGAAATCCAACAACGGAAACTTGCCGAAACCTCACAGCCTAATGAAAATGACAAAAAGCAGGCTTAGCTCGTGCGCTTGCTCGACCGCGCGAAAAATCCCCTCGGGGTGCCACGCATCCACGCTGAAGATCTTGAACTGTCGATACGCTGCCATTTATAAAATGTCCCACACTCGATGAAAGTGCGATCGCCACGCGCGCTCAGCGAAACGGTTACGAGCGAACGCGGAGGTAACATAAAAAAATAAAAAAAAAAAAAAAAAAATAAATAAATAAAAAAAAGGAAGCATTGGCCAAAATATCGTCGATCTTCGACCAGCCGGGCCGAGTCCTTGCTTCACACGGCCGCCCGGTATTACCATTTCCCATTGAATCGTTGAGCACCTTTGCGGATCGCGCGATTGAAAGATCGAGGCCGAGGGGGAAAAAAAAAAGGCAAAAGAAAAAAGAAAAAAAGAAGAAGAAAAGATGAGAGAGAGAGAGAGAGAGAGAGAGAGAGAGAGAGAGACGGTGCCGCTCTCGTTCACACAGGCCCTTCGATGGCACGTCAATAGCCGCGGGGATGCGCGTCTGGACGGGAAGCTGGAATTTCCGGTTGATTCCACGCGCTAACGATGGGGTGACTGGCAAACGCGATTTGCACAATAATGCGACGCTCGCTTGAAGCAAATTGGAGCGGGCGAAATGAGCCAAGAGCAGCCGGCCACGCGCTACGGGAAATTCGATCGATTTATAGGGCCGAGCCCATTTCGAGGCTTTTTCAAACATTGCCTGCGCTGAACCATCCGTTGATTTCCTCTTTCATTCTCGTAGAGTGAGAGTGAGTGAGAGGAGAAAGTGTCAGAGTGTGAGGAGAGAGTGTCAGTGAGAGAGTGTCAGTGAGAGAGAGAGAGAGAGAGAGAGAGTGTGTGTGAAGGTGTCAGAGTGAGAGAAAGAGAATGAGTACTTGTACTTTTTTGCGCCCGTTTGATTATTTGCAGCTCGTGGCAAATTGCATTCACGATGCTCCTAATGGCGTGAAAGCACGTTTATCGAGATTTCCTTCAATTTATCTGCCTCTCAACACGGTCAAATCATGGACATAACTTTTAATGAATGGATATTTCAACTATCGCAGTTTCGGCAATTGCGCCAATTTCGGCAGCAAGCCAATGAGGATTAACGTTGATGGCTTTTATTTCTTTTTCCTTGTTTTTTTTTTTTTTTTTTTATGTTTTTTATTGTCGTTGTCGTTGACGTTATTGTTGTTGTTGTTGTCGTTGTCGTTGTTGTTGTTGTTCTGAATTTATGCCTTGGAATGTAAAAGAAACTAATTCTTCATTTCCATATTGTTTAATTACGATTGGACTTCTCCGAATTTTATGTCTTATTAAATTAGACCCACTCGCTGCACTCTGCCTATTTCCATTTATTATATAAAAGTCGAAGAAGGATACGTGCACGTAGAGCAAACGAGCCATTAGCATCCACGTATCGAATTATTATTATGGGGAGAGCAAGGCACGGCTTATTTTCCTTTCACCGGTGAATCAATCTTACGTGCTACGAACAAGTTCCAAATTCTTTCCAATACAAAAGACAAATTTACCCTTTATCTCCTTATTTCGTGAAAGGGAAAAGTAAAGCAAGAAAATGGAAAAGCCTGTTGTTGGCTGAGTGAGGTGGACGTGAGCTCGTTGAACGTATCCTATACGCACGATTCGACACATAACCACGTACAAACACCATCTCTCATTAAATATTCTTTTAAAAAAAGAAACCCTATCTAACGACTAACGGGAAGATGTTAAAATCTCGCGCAACGACCCTTCCAATCATTTCTCTTTATTCTCCCGTTCCCACTCCATCCTCCCCCTTTCTCCTCTCGCAAACCTAACCGTAAATGCGGCGACACATACGTACGCGCGCGCGCGCGCGCGCGTTTACGTGTTTCACGACCGCCATCTTGACGCTCTTTGCTCGATTCAATATTGATATAGGAGAGCGAAGAGATACATATAACGCGACGGCGATTTCATATTCACAGGCTCAATTTTCCCGGAATCGATCTCTCGCGCTTCTCCAATATATATATATATATATATATATATATATATATATTCCTCTAGTCATTATGTTTTTTTTAGCTTTTTATAGTATGTACACACACAAACGTGTGGTCAGGCATCGGCGTAAAAAATGATGAAACTTTCGTGTCGGCTGCTTTGGGCTTCGACTTAGGTTCGATTTTGTATATAGACTGTTTAAACATTGAAATTTTCACTAATTCTCCGATGGTTCATCGCGGTTTATTAGGATACGCACGTCATCTCACATATCTATAAACAATTAACCAATAATCATATTACGAATAGCCGGTTTATTAGGCAATTAGACGTCGAACGACAATTGTTCACACTAACACTTGATATCTCAGTAATTAAGCAATATTAATGACATAATTAAACAATTAAGGATGAGTATATTGATCGTGATTTATTGAATTTCCTTTTACCGGATTTTCCATAATTTTCTGTCATTCGCCTATCAATAACTTTTCACCATCGAGCCACATTCCAATTAGCTTGATGCTTTATTTCTCAATACGATATATTATAATACGAAGAAGGAATTAGCGAGGTACTGTAGGCTCGGAGCACTTAAAAAATTAATGAACTTTAATGAAAGGTACGTAATTGTAGAAGTGAGAAACTAAAAATCTATAAAGACTTTTTGTAGAGTATTACATTATCGCATGCATTACTGTAATAACACTGGATATAGTGACATTTTTTTTTTAATTAAATAAACTCCAAGAAAATTTTCTAAGAACTGTATAATAAAATATTGCGGTCACACGTATCGGACACACGTAATTATGGTTTTTATTTACTTAAAGGTAAGTTGGAAATATATTATTTTATCAGGTGTTTATTCGTCTAGATAAATTCTATACAATTAAGTAATTCATTGTATACTGTTAACATTAGTGGCAGATAATATTTCAATTATTATTCAGCTTCAAGCTGAAATCGTTTACTTGAACAAAAAAAAAAAAAAAAAAAAAAAAAAAAAAAAAAAAATCAAGTTAAGTCATAGTGTATCTGCTCTTTATAGATTTGCTTCCACGAAACCATGAATTAAGATACGAAACTTTTCCTACAAAAGACACTTAAGAGACTTTCATAATTTTATAATTTTTTTCATAAACGAATATTTAAAGTATTTAATTACCAATAAATATTTAATTTGCGATGCTTTGAATTAATGGTAATAATAATAACAATAATAATAACAATAACAATGAAAAACAAAAATATTTATCAATTTATCCGTATTAAAATTTATACCAATAAATGTAACTGAGCCTGGCAGGTTATTAAAGAAATAATTTTAATAATTTATTATACATTGTAAATGTTAATAATATTGAAATAAGCATTAAAAAATAGTGTTTATACATATAAGTAACATTAATATGGGTTTTCTTTTTTTTTTTTTTTTTTTTTTTTTTTTTTTTTTTTTTATCAATAATTGTCTAATTGTCGTGTGGCTAAACAAGTAATTATAATATTTAAATATTCGACCATCTTGCTTAGGTGTAAGCTATGCTAATTACCGATGAAATTATTGCATTGAAATTTTCTCTAATTTGAAATAAAAATTATACATATTTTGCAACAGATTTCACATAAAGCATATAAAATATCGTTCTATTATCTTTTAAGTAGAATGTAAATTGTCCTAGCTTTATTAGTAGTGCGAGGGCAATACATTATCACACTGGCACGCATAAACGTGTCATATTTTTTAAATAAAAATTCAAATTTACGCGTATTTGGCGGAATATGAGAGTCGATAACTTGAAATAAATTAATGTATTATAATATCAAATGCTTGGTTTTTCAATGACAAGGCACTGGTCGATATTATAAATGCAGCTTATTCGTTGATAAATGACGTTAGTAAACTTTTGCATACGCATTATGTGGAAGAAAATGAAATTATATATATATATATATATGTGTGTGTGTGTGTGTGTGTGTGTGTGTGTGTGTGTGTGTGTGTGTGCATGTATATTATGCGACAAGCAACAGCTATTGAATTAAATATATGGAATGAAATGAATATTGGTCAGACGAGTCTATTTATCGTATGCTTGTATGTTACAGAAATTATTATTCCCGCATTCGTGTTTATTGGAAATTTCAAGTTTTACTACATACCAGTAATTAACCCAAGGTGTTGCTTTAAAATCAAGATGTCGTTTTTTTTCTTTCTTTTTTTAATTTACTAATGTACTATTAGTTTAATACCTTTCTACTGGCATACAAGCTGTCCTAATAAATTCTGAGAATAAAAAATTGTATTTAACGACACATAATATCGTTATTATATCCATGGACACACGCGAGTGCGAAAGTTTTCGTAACGTTGTCGACCGAATAAAATAGTATGTAAGAATGGAAATACATCACTCCAACTATCGTAATATTTTAGCGTAAAAAGTAATGAAATTAAAATTAAAACAATAATCATATAAATTACGCAACGTTCCTCGGAGTATAATGGAAAAACGGGGTGGAGGTACTCATAATGAGATAACCTTGGCACTCGATGCGTCAGTCAATAAGCTCACCGAAACACATACACGGCATTGGAAAATCTTCTGTTCCAATAAGATAACTACGTTTATTTTATTTACAAATACATTTGCAACGTTACGAAACTCACATTCGCCATTTGCCATGGCTATTCTCCTCGCGGAAATACTTAGATCTTTAATAGGAAATGTAATGAAGCTGTAATTAGTTAATTACCGCAGAAAGAACAGCGTCGCGTTTTAAAATTGAAAGGGAATAAACGCGCATTTCACCGGATGAATATTAAAAAACAAAAAACAAAAAAACAAAAAAAAACAAAAAAAAACAAAAAACAAAAAACAAAAAACAAAAAAATAAACAAAAAAATAAAGAAAAAACATAAAATAATAAGAAAACGAAAAAATAAAGTACGAGCATAGAGCAGCATATAGTTGAAAATGGCGTAGTAATTTTATGAGTTAGCGAGTATTAAAAGAGAAGTGTCAATGCCTCTTTGTTTGAGTGCGCAAGCGTGTGAGCCGAATACTTTGATTTTTAATACGCATGCGCGCACAAGTATGCACAATACCGCTCCTCGAGCATAATGCTAAAGGCGAGCTGAAAAATCGAGTAAAATCAACGGGCGGGATCGAGCCAATCAGCACTTTCATCGACTTCAATTACCTCGGGAAAATTTCACTCAAAAACGCTCGGATAAATTTGAAGAGAAAAGGAGGAACCAAAGATTGCCGAACGTACGAATTACCCGATGAAATCCAAGAGATTCGAGTGGAATGGTGGAATGGAGCCGAGTTTTCCCTCGCGACTCAAGGCCATTTTATCCGTCACCCGTGGGAACTCGCGATAATAAATATACATGCTATTGGGGCGCATGCGCCGCTCATTTAGATGGAAGGAAGGATGTTTAACGTGCCGCGCCTAAACCGCGCCTCGAAGAAAAAACCTATGTTTTCTCCTCTCTTGCTCCACGCTCTGTACTTTACATTACACACTCCAACCTCGCGCCTACAGTTTCTGCCTCCTCGTTCCTCTTCATTTATATTTCGCGCGAGACTTACACCTCGGACATTGTGGTACGGGACGGACGGGCGGCGATCGGGGATGGGGAATGGAGAATGGGGAATGGGGAATGGGGAATGGCGAATAGGGGGGGGGGGGCGAGCGGCCGTAACTCGTCATTAGTCTCGTGAGATAAAGGAATTCGATGCGCTGTGTGAAAATCAATAATGGCGAATTCCATCGGGACACTCTAAATCTAATGCACTTCTTTAGGACAAATTGTCGGGAAGTTGACACGGGATTGTCATGGAAAATGACGGTTCGCCGACTCGAGCCTATCGTACTTCCATCCGATTTTGACATTTATTTATTATCTCGTCTATCATCATTTTATCATTCTTTCCCTTCCTCCTTTCATTATTAAACATCTACGAAGTGTTGTATGATACTTAATGTGTGATGCATAACCAATGAAAAGTTGTTGTACCTTATGATATATTTATTGGTAAATCCTCGAGAATATCTATCCTAATAAAACATATTGGTTTCGTAAAATATATTTTCACGATACGTTTGAGCTCCGTGATATTCTTGATTTTAATGGAATGTGTCAATGTGCTAAGCAGAAAAACTTACCTACCGCTATATATATACATATATAAATAATATTATATATTACTTATGATACGAATCCATAACGTAACTTATCTAAGTAAAATATTTTCTTTTTCTATTCAACTATTATCTCCAACGATATTTTACCAAGTTTCACTATTAATTCGCTTAAACATTTCACCATAACTTTAATGTATTTATTCTAATGACAAATTTAACAGCGTCACTCAAAATATCGTTATAAATATTATCATGAATGATTTATAATTATTTAAAAAAAAAAACAACAACAACAAAAAAATACAACAACAACAAAAAACAGAAAAAAAGGCTGAAAAAAAATCAGCCGACGGTAATAGAAATTCCCTTACATTATAATATTGTGGAGTAATATATGCTTTGACTTATAAACAATTCATTTGACTTTATAAATAATCTCACCCATTAAAGCGTTATTTTTCCATTCTTAAATGTATGTTTATTTATGTTTTATTAAATTTACGGTCTAAATTTCGGATTCAAATCGAATTTGAAATCGATCGCGATCACGTCCAATCGCGCCTACGTACGAACCAAATGGTTTTTGTTCCATTGCTCTCATGCCAAACGCTGGTGACTCAGAATTTTCGAAAACCGTTGCTCAAAATTTTTAATCTTGAGTATATATTGCATTAGCCTATTTAATTATAAAATTCACGGATACATAATTTCACTAAACACTCGTAACCTCGCCCTAATTTAATATTGAAATGTCTTATGACATTTCAACGAATGCGTGAGTAAATTTACCGCGTACTAACAAAAGAAGAAGATGATATAAAATATATAAAATAGAAGAAGAAGAAGGGGAAGAGGTTACAATAGAAGAAAAAGAGGAAAAGGAAGATGAAGAAAAGAGAGATAGAATCTCGAGTTTCACTTCGATTATTAAATAAACCTAGTGAGTAGATATTCGTTGAATTTAGTAAGGAAATTAGTGATTAGAGATAATGCTTCATGCGTTGTTTATATTATTTAATCGGATACTGCGCAACTCTCGCGCTAAGCAAAGCGACATCAAAACCAATAATCCAGAACTTATTTGTCTTGAAAATTTCAAAAACGGCTAGAGCAAATCAAAGACCAAACGCATTATCAGAGACATTGGTCGACGCTTCTACTCGCGTGTCGCGTCCCTCAAAAGAAGAATTCCGCATTAATCCACGCAACTTGTCCTCGTAAGTTATAGGAGGAGAGTTTTATATACCGTGGCCAAAACACAGATCCTAAAAGTTCGGTATATAACAACACGTTCGAATGCCGACGTTCATTTATGGATGACGATAAAAGCGGTGCGAGAAATAAAAGAAGACGAAGAAGAAAAAGAATAGGGAGAGAAAGGAGAAGAATAAGAATAAGAATAAGAAGAAGAAGAAGAAGAATAAGAATAAGAAGAATAAGAATAAGAATAAGAATAAGAATAAGAATAAGAATAAGAATAAGAATAAGAATAAGAATAAGAATAAGAATAAGAATAAGAATAAGAATAAGAATAAGAATAAGAATAAGAATAAGAATAAGAATAAGAATAAGAATAAGAATAAGAATAAGAATAAGAATAAGAATAAGAAGACGAAGAAGAAGAAGAAGAAGAAGAAGGGAAAAAATGAGAGAGAGAGAGAGAGAGAGAGAGAGAGAGAGAGAGAGAGTAGGAGCTGCTCCGGTTTTATGAAAGAAACGCTCGGGGCCCGCGCACGGAAACGCAAGAGTTGTAAAGCCTAAGCAGACACGCGGGGCTTCGCTTAGACTTTATAGATCGCAGCCGCTCAAGTATATATAGTTCAGGGGCTCCTCCCGCGCTATAAAATTTCAGAAATCGATCGTATAACCGGCCCGAGTTCGAGCCGAGTTAAATAATAATTGCCGCGCGGACCTTTTGGCGGCGTGCGTGCGTTGGCTCGTGTTGGCCCTTCCGAGAAATAATACACGCCCGGAACACACGCACGCCCGCACACACTATGTCGATCGATATTATATACGAGAGTGAAACTTTTAATTCCTCAGCGTCAATAAACATTTCGTCCAATAACCCGAAGCTGGCTAGTCCGTTTTTACGCGACGATTTCAGTGGGTGGTACGCGCCCTCGAGCTGTTTAACATTTCGCCAACAACAGAATCCGCTCCCTCTTTTGTCGCTCTAACGAGAAACGCTTTATTAAGCCGACTCGCACTTTCACTCAACTCCGGCAGTTCATAAAGTGGGCTTAAGTAAGTGTGACTTCGAGAAACATTCCGCTCCATTATATTTCTTAATTCTTTATTCGACGTTATCGAGACGATTACGCGACGTTCGACGTTCGAGCCACGTTAAAGGCACTTTTCTTCATACTGCCATCGCGTTGTCATACGCATCCCACTCCTAATTATAATAACAATTTCAGAATTCCAATGGAAACTAGTGAGCATCGTCATCCAACGAAAAGTCCAAGCAATACGGATCGATAATACACGGCGACTTTATCAAGCCAAAACGAGCGAGCACCTGGCGAGACATCATGGTCATCGGTTAAGTTCCGAATCCTCTTAGCCTTGGATTTCATGTCGCCAAGTTACGCTTTGCATTACGGCGACACCTCGACAACGAGTCCCGTGAGAAATCTCCTGAGAAATCTTGAAGATTATCTCTATCCCGATGTTCTCCAACTGGATTCGAGGGACGACTATCCGTGATTTCGGCGCCTTTCGTTCGAGCTCGATTACAAATCGAGTCATCCTCGAATCACCTCCGCGCCTCACCGCCGATCATCGAATAAGCGTAATAGCGACTCGAGCCGAGGCGTGTAAAAAATTAACGCGCTCCGAGGTCGACGACACCGTAAATAAAAGGGTAACCCCGAGGTCGTGGCAAATAAAATAAAAGTGTGGTGCATCCGTATGCAGGTGCGATACCGCATTGTGCATAATAGGCCGCGGCGGCGCGCATGCGCTCGGGACATTGGGAGTCAGTCTACGCGATGCTGATGCTTTTGCGCTTATTTGCGCTATAAGGGCGGCTTAGCGTAAGGGGCCGGCGATTGATATCGGCGCGCACGACGTAGCCTCGCGCGATACTATCGCCTCTCCCATCCCCCAGCACATTCTCATCCGAGGAAATATACGAAGAAACGGGGGATTCGTTGTCCCATGAGATCGATGATTCATTTCTCGGAGAAAATCAGCGAGACGAGCGAATCCGCGTACGGCCATTGGCGATTTTAACGCTCGCTTTGAAGTTTTGAAGTAGAAGAAGAGGAAGAAGACGTGGAGGAGGAGGAGGAGAAGGAAGAAGATGGAAGAAGACGTGGAGGAGGAGGAAGAGAAGGAAGAAGGTGGAAGAAGGGGCAATTAGCGTGGCTCATGCTCGCTTCGGCTTTCACAAAAAAAAAAAAAAAAAAAAAAAAAAAAAAAAAAAAAAAAAAAAAAAAACACATACAATATGGTTCGAGTGGAACGACACTCGTCGACTAGATTACCCAACTTTGCCAAAAATCGTCTAAGGATGCGTGTACAAGTCCGTGCACTATCTCGCGTAACATCAGTACGTCAGATTTGATTGTTACGATATTTCAATAGAGCGGCGATTTTTTAATGGCCGGTTAACGTTTAAATGACTGTTTGAGGCGTCGAACTCGCGCGCGACAAGACGAGGAAATATCATAACTCTCAAATTATTGGACAGATGCGAGAATGTTGCTTATATGATGGTTGGAGAACGAAGTGAGAAATAATTTTCGGCTCGTGACTGGAAGGCAAATCTTATTCGTTTGAATTTCAAATGTCGTACGATTGCGTTAATTTTATTTATCTTCAATGAGTTATTGAGAGCCGAATAACTTTCGTACTTTTCTACCAAATACGTACAATTATGTTCGTACATTATTTTACGGGCTTGCGTAAGTAGAAGGATAACGTACTCTAGATCGGTTACTTTTGCCAAGATTCTCCTGACGCTTCCTTCGACAATCGCATCGACAAATAAAATTATTTAATGCTTAAATAACATTAGTTTAACAGACAGGCGCGACTAAAGTAATAGATAGATTGATTAAGGTCGGCAAAATAGAAAATCATCGATAGATCTCGATGTAATTAAAATAACAATTGATTATATTTCTTTTATTTTTATATTTGTTAGTGAATAATGTAAGACGTGTACGGGTACTTACTATGTGCTCGGGCGCAACTACTTACATCATATAAATCTTACATTATTATGCACTCGAAATTCTCTTAATGAGCGCAAAAGTTAAGAATTTATCGTTCAAAAGTGTTAAAAGTCTATATGAAAATACAGGATAGAATTAGTAAAAGATCGATACAAGATGACTGTGTTTAAATAGGAGATTGGATGAATTTGCAGGTATTTAGGCTCCATTAATTACAATACGATATAACGACTGTAGTCGTACAATAACAATATTCATTAGGATTTCATAAGGAGTATTGGCTGACTGGAGCTGAATAATGGATGCGCATTGCATTTAAAGTGGTGCCTCGGTGCCTTTCGACTATCGTCGAAATATCACAGACAAAACGTGAAAGTGCGAGGTTAGAAGATTAGTGTCGAGGAGGTGCTAATCGCATGTCCATAAGGAATCGAAATTACGCGATGCTGAAGGATCGTGAGTGAATGTGAGGTAAGGACGGAGCCAGTGGCCGATCCTGCGCTTTAATCTCTCGTATTTCCCACGAGGAGACCTTCGGAAATCCGGCGACCGCAAGTGCCGAGGGCGTGCGCGCATAACGATTGCCTTCAAGGAACCAAGAGACGACCGCCGATTGCGATTGCACTGGGGCATAGGGAGGATGGAGGGAGGAAAGAGAAGGAGATGGTGGAGGAGGAGGATGAGGAGGCGTTGTTAGGGGTTCAATTTTTGCCCGCAATTGAAATTATCGCTGAGGCGCTGGAGAAATGGCCGTGACGTTGGGCAGAGAGTGAGAGAGAGAGAGAGAGAGTGAGAGGTAGAGAGAGTGAGAGAGAGAGACAGTGAGAGAGAGAGAGAGTGAGAGATAGAGTTGGGCAATATGAAGGAACGAGGAAGCGAGGGGCTACCGATAGAATGTTACGCGCCTGCGTACCAGGATAATCGAGAATGAGGAGTGACGGCGACGTCGGACGTCGATTCCTCGGAGTGTCAACGGCCGAGCTTTTCAGGCACTTCCAACGAACGGCTATTCCTTGAATTCTCAGCGGAATGCTCCAAACGCTTTTCGGGAAGAGCTAATTGCATTTATAAATCCAGCTGTTACGAGCGTTAGCGTGGACGTTGGTGTGGGAGATGCGCGCGCATCCAATCTCGCTCTCGTCTATCCCAATGAAATATCAAAATCAGGGTTAATGGTCGCTGAGACGAGCTTGCGCTAGGTATGGCCTTCGTTTTATGTCGGGCAGATTATATTATTAAAACGACAACTCATTTCAACGAACAAGAAGTAAAAATTTTAATGACAAATTATTTAGCCGACGAATTTACTCGCGGCAAAATAATTTATATACGCTTAAACTACAATGGAATATTGCTTGTAATTGAATTTCTCTGGTACTGCTGCTAGCCTCTGTATAAATAACATTTTACAATGACAAGCATCACGCAAAAAGAACTTTCCGGTATAAAATTATTGTTATTTTACACAATGTTATTATTATATAGTGTACAATATATGGCATATAATATTAGGTGTCAACTCAGGGACGTATTTTACATTGTAAGAAAATTACTGCTAATTTTTTCATTTCTTTTCATTTTTATTTATTTTTTTTTTCTTTTTTAAGCAAAAAGTACAAGTAAATATCCATAACATATAAGAATTAATCTTCTTACAAATATTACAAATTTTCTCTCTCTCTCTCTCTCTCTCTCTCTCTCTCTCTCTCTCTCTCTAGATATATAGATATTATCTGAAGCATGTGTGCTGCCTCGACTTGTCATTAATAACAATAATAAAAATAAAATCTGTTAAATATCACGTAATATGTCGCGACGATATCAAAATTAATTACTCATTTATTTTATCGATTTGGAAATTTCGGCTCATTATCGGCTGAATGTTGATAAGCGATTGTTATTTCAAATATAATTAATATCCTAATGCAGTTACAATCGACTTTGTGAAAGTTACGCTTACAAATACACTTGCAAAGCATTCCTTTTGGGAAGAAACTCAATCAGAATTATTATCATAATAAATGTTTGTCCATGTGCACGCAGACACTTGTAACTATTAACGAGTAATTAAATATATATTTGAATGAAAGAAAAAAGGTATTTGGTACAAAGGAATTGGAATGCTTGTGATATTGGAATTAAATTTCTGTTATAATCGTAGATGTTTTATTATAATCTTATTAACAATTTTGGTTGTTTTTATCGGTTGGCACGAATATGCATGTAAGGTATTACCACTTTTGCCAGTGTTTGGCCGTGATCTCATTTTAACATGCACTATAGACTTAAATTATTTAAAGCTACCTTAAATAATCTTAACCGAAATACATTAATAAGATTTTTTACGATTTTTTACGATTTTTTACTCCATACTTATTTGGAACATCGACAACGATAATCGACAAAGGCCATTATTTAACGTATGAAAATCCATGCCGATATGTAATTTATTCATAACAATGAGAACGAAAATTTAACTTAATTAAACATTATCTTATTTTATGACTTTTTCATTTGTTTTTAGCTTACAATTATTCTTATTATATAATTAACAGCCAACAAGAATAGCAGAGTATTGTGTTAAGAGAACATAATTCAAAAAAGCAAAAATATTTAAAAATAACAATGTACATCATTATAGTCTTATTTTTAATAATTCTAATTAACATTTTACATAAAAGTCAAACAATACTTTAATATAATTAATTGTCTGCCATTATATAATGCATATACATTTACAAAATACAAAATGCAATACCTTATGTATCATAAGAACAAAGTGTTTTTGTTCGATAAACGATAGTCCTTGATAAACGATGTTGCATAAATTGGAAAATTAATGAAAATTCGTGTTAACGTGTCGAAGTTTCATTCGTTAGAATTAGAATATTTAGTTGATGTATTGAAAAAATATGAAATATAATGTCGCCGAGGTGTCGGTACAATGCAATCATGATAATAATAATTTTCATAAGAACACGAATGATAGATCGTGCCAATAAAATTGTAAACTTATGTCTGCCATAGTATCCTTAGATAATTCGAGGCCACGGACAAGTGTTTGTAAATTTTATTAAAATAAGCGGACAAAGCTTTGTCTTTTCATCGATATTATTAAGACGAAGTCGTGCGATTTTCAATAATCGAAACAGAGTCTCGCGGCTCACTTTACAACTCTGTCGAATAATAAAATATTATCGATCGTCATATTAGGTGGGATGGCGTGGAGTGGCACTTTAAAAATCGCAAGTTGGCTAAAAAAATGGCAATTTCCTCTTGAAAATCAGCCGACGCTTTAGCGACGGATGCACATGTTCGAACGCGATAACCATTAAAACGTGGTCCCGATAGAGACGGAAGCGCTAAAAGCAATAACATGGGTATTGAATTGTTGCAGTAGAGGGATGGTATAAAAAAAAAAAATTGTGAAAACGCATATGAAAAAAGGCGCGGGGAGCGATGCAACTCACACACACACACACACACACACACACACACACACACACACACATCAATTGCTAGGATACTTTGAGATACGTAGTAGTATGGACGAGCGTTAAAAGCCCTGGCTACGACCTGGCGAATGTGCTCGAGTTTCTCCCAGCGGTGTCGGACAATATGTTTAAGAAAGGAAGCGCCGATAGAGGCGTCGGCAGGCAATAGGTGCAAAATAAAAGTCTCGATGCGCACGTAGAAGATGAGGGAGAGGGCGCGAGCGTGTGAGAGAGGGCGGTGTGGGGTGTGAGAGAGGAGAGACGGGAGGCCGTGAGCGCTCGGCTGGAAAAGGAGGATGGTTTTATGAGCGCGAGGTGTTGGAAAAGTGCTAATGTGGCATTAAAGCCAAGATCCTTCAACCCTTGGCGCTGCCCTTGCGCTTACGACTCTGCATTTTTCTCGGCCTCGCCGCGCCTACGTTTTTCGCCTCGGCGAGGCAACTTTATGGGCATTATGGCGTTGGAAACGTCGATTAGGAGATGTGGACTCGGTAATGAGGATCACACTTATTTTTTGAAATGAGCGAGCAACGGCGCCATTTATTTATTCGTGCCGTGCTGTGAAATAAATGCAACGTAAATAGTTTGAAGCTCGAGAAGAGCGTTCCATTTTCCTTAGCTAAATCGTTATACTCGCTCGGCACCTCTCTCTCTCTCTCTCTCTCATTTCTTTTTCTTTCTTTCTGGCTTTTTCTCTGCTTATCGTTTTGTTTTGTTTTTTACTGGCGTTTCATCCGAGAAATCTCGCCTATATAATTATACGGGATTTTATGTATTGACGGGCTTTCGATCTTCCTCGGCCGCTTTAATGATTTAGAAATTTTACCGGCCAGAGAGTAAGTGGGAAAAATCACTCGCGCATGCATTATGCGCGATATTAATTTAAAAAATACAATCAACTTTGCGGTAATGCTTATTACGATCTTAATATATATCGACACCTTTTAGAAAGTTTGGCGACGCTTGCCCTCGGCTATTCACACTTTTTATAGTCGACCATCTCTTCTCGATGAATTTTAATTTCACAACTCTTTACGGCCAGTGCGTTTGTGAACTCGCGCGGCAGCGACTTTTATACGCGTCCAAAGTCACATAGCTTCATTAAGCTTTATTAATTTCTCGCAAAAAGAAGAAGTAGAAGAAGTAGAAGAAGAAGAAGTAGAAGAAGAAGAAGAAGAAGAAGAAGAAGAAGAAGAAGAAGAAGAAGAAGAAGAAGAAGAAGAAGAAGAAGAAGAAGAAGAAGAATAATAAGAAGAAGAAGAAGAAGAAGAGAAGAAAAAAACAAGGTTCTACATTTATGGTATAAATTATCAAGATTCTTATCAAATGAGTAATGGAACAATGCCGAGCGAGCCTCTCTCGTCCCGTCAATATTTTCCGAGAATGTTTTAACGAAGAAAGTACTTTATTATCGGCATTCGTTATACGACAATATAAAGCTACGTGTCTTATTTCATTATAAATCTCGCGATACAAATTGTCTTTTGAAAGAATAATTTTTTTTTGTTCCAGAAGCAGAAAGCACATTGACGCTTGCAACGCTTGAGATAATAATTCGATAAAGTCAGTCAGTCAGTCAGTCAGTCAGTCACTATGGATAAATCACGCGATCTGTAAATAAGCTCTACAATTATCGCAACAACGAGTCGCGGCGACGTAAGTTATTAATTCGGCCGATTAATTTAGCGCGCGAATTGCCGAGAGGAGGGAGAGTGTTAAGAAGGTGCGCGAGGCTCCATTACTCATATCGTTGCGAGACCATAGACAAAAGTGTCATTCGTCAAATTAATGAACGTTGCGTTATTTATGGGACGTTGAAGAGATGCCACAAATTAGCAAATCGTAAATCATCACTTTTTTTCGAAAGGCCTATTCTTTGGGCGCTCAATTTACTCCTCCTTCGAGCACGGTTTCCCCATCTCGAAAATTCCGAGAACGAGCCTCCAATGTTGAAAATGAAAGCTCTTTTAAGGAGTGAGATAAGGGACGAGGCATCGCGAGGTTAAGGATTAATGGTTGAAGTCGGTATGAAAGAAAAGCCCGATCCCGACACATGAAAATCTCAGGCTTGCATTAACAAGGAGATTGTGGCAAGCTATCGCGTTAGCTTGGGACAGCCTCGATAATCCTGGCCGATGAGACGAACGAGGACCAATGAAAATAACTGCCTGGCATAATCGCCAAGGTGCCGAGGATAAGGCTGGAAGTTAAGGGCCGATCCTCGTTAACGCTCGCGCCCGATTATCAAACGGCCCTCGGGGTGTTAACGGGCCGCCAAGTCCGTAAAAGCCGCGTAACGCGGATCCCGCCGTCCAAGGTCCCCATTCTGCCTTGGATTTTTGCCCCAACGAGGGCGCGAACAAATTGCCCTGCGATTACGGAGGCGCGCGTCCACGTCGTTACTGCCACGCTCTGGTTGCGGCAGAGTTGCGCGGCATCCTTGGCGCACTCGTACCCATCGAGCGCGCCTATTTATTTATTTATTTCGCGCCTATTAGCGCCCGGCAATCAGGATAATCACGCCGGTGTAACGAATATTGCCCGACCATATCGCGTCGCTGAAAGGAATATTGCCGGGTTGCCCGAGTGGGATCGCTTGTAACAATCATTGGCTCTCCTCGTCTCCTCGCCCGCTCCTTGCGCCTCGCTCACCACCGCCGCACTTACTTTACCAACACACGCACGCACGCACGCACGCACGCGCGCGCACACACACAAACACACACAAAAAACGCCGCGGCGAGGTAGTTTAACGGCGCCTCGTTATTCGCTTATACCGAACGCCACACGATATTGGATTGTTCTGGATACGGTTGTCTTATGGTTCGGCAAGCCGATAATCGCTTGGCTCGCGCGAACGCGAAATTTTGTCGATGTGTAGTTTAGTTGGTGTGGCGAAGCGTCGCTTAGCCTTCATGTGATATTGCGAGTACTGCTCGACTGGCGATGCCGAACGCGTTGAAATGGGCTGCTCGACGAATATGTGGGATTTTCGGATAGTTTGGCTGACTCGAAAGCTCGCAGGTCACAAAGTACGTTACTCAGCTTGCACGACCATTGAAAATGTTTCGTCGAGAGGAGAAACGAGAAGCAATAACTGAAAATAAAAATATTTGTTTTTTGTTTTGTTTGCTTTGGTTTAATTTCGTTTAACTTGCAACTAACCGTTCAACATCCTCAATATCATTCGATTAATGTAATTTCAGTGGAATCGAATAGTGGCGGAGAAAAGGTATTGAACGATGGATTTTCAACGGCGCTGAAAATATTTCAAGGAAACATCGAAAGCTATGCACGTATATTAAAATCGATCCTTGTCAATTTATTCATCCCGCAACGTATTATCGTTAATCAATGTACAAAGTAGTACACAAAGACAGGCGTGCGCAGCACGATCGTTCGATCGCTGGAAAAATGTTTGTCGATGCTTAAAGCTGGCCACAACCTCACCGTCACCGGCAAATCCAACGACTCTAATAGTGACTCGAGCCTTTTTGACCATTAGCCGTTGCGAAATAGGACATTCCTCGGCAACAGCACATCCCCTATATACACTACATAAATTCCCTATGCGGCACCTATAATAATTAAAGAAATTAATAGTTGTTGTTGTTAGGCACACGGAAAGACATCAAGCAGCGACTGGCTTCACTTTGACAATCAACGGTCGTTGATTATGATCCTTAGGTCGGATGATTCGCGAGGGCATCGCATTGGTTGCCATGTCGCAGTATGTATAAAGGACGAGAGCGAGACCGGCCACGGCCACGGCCACAGCCACGGCCACGGCCACGGTCACGTAGATGTAAAGGATGAAAGAGAGGAAGGAAGGAAGTAAGGGCAAGAGTCCAGAGGCCAATTGCCGTCGTCGTCCCCGTTGGCTGAGAGCGCCAAAGAGATCGGAAGGTGATAATGGGGCAGGCGGGACCACGAATATGTATGGGTGGCCGAGAACCTGCTGAAAAACGAAAGTTTCCCTCTTATTATTACGATGGTCGCAGTCATCGGCTTCGGATTGTATTTGGTTTAGCATTGCCTCTACTTTATGTGTACAGGCACAATGGTTAAGACGCCGTATTGGTGGTTCGGGGAAGGGGGTAGGTGGGGATTTCGTTTAATCGCTTTAGTTTTTTTTTACAAGGAGTATTTGTGAGGAGACGGTAAGAAGCTGAAGATTTAAGGCGGCCGATTTGATGATTTTATATTTTTTACGCACAGTTCGGCTGCGCTGTTTGTTAATTGTATAAACGATGTTGAATATGCGCGGCCGTGGTTCGTTGGCTCGATATTTCCTTTGTGCGCCGGATGTTTCAATTGGACATGTCGAACGAGTCTCGGGCGAAAAAGTAGTACGAGTAACCGAAACCACTGCCTCATCGCAAAGACGCGTGACGCTATAAAAGTACGCGAGACGGCAATAAACTTTGTATGTAAATCATAAAAGTATCCTACTAATGTGAATCGACGAACATTGAGAGTCTTGCATTTGGAAACAAAGTATGTTAAATCATTCTGCAATAATAATAATACTAATAATAATAATAATAATAATAAATAATAAATAATAAATAATAATAATAATTAATAAATAATAATAATAAATAATAGTAATAAATAATAAATAATAGTAATAAATAATAAATAATAATAATAAATAAATAATAAATAATAAATAATAATAATAATAATAAATAAATAATAATAATAAATAAATAATAATAAATTTTCTTTATTGTTACGCTGTGTGTAGATTATGGAAAATTATCGTTGTTATTATTGTCGTACGTTACATTGGACAATATCGACACATTTTAAATGCTTATCAATCGTACGTAATTAAATGATTTCTTGGGTGTTTTTTTGGCATTGACGGTGCTTTCGTTGGTCACCTTCTAGTTGGTCAAATATTGTCATTGTTACATGACATCGTCAATCTGCCGTGAATATACGCATTTAATAATTCTAAGGAACGAACGGTTAAGAAAGAAAGTTTTTCCTATTTTAAAAAGCACTTATGATAGTTTTTATTTCCTGAATAATATCCATGCTGCTCTAACCTAATGGAATTCAACGATTTGGAATTCATCAAATTGTCGAAAGTATGAAATTCATTGTCTCCGCAAACACAACGGTAAATTATCTAGATTCTATATCTCTTTGCATTGTCTTGAACAAAACATCATTACACGGACATTCGCTACATTCATCATTTAATGCTCGAATGTTTTGCCGTGACTGTTCTAATCACTTGTACAATCGGCAATAAAAATTAATGCCAAAAACATTATCTTATAAGGACAATTGACGAGTATGCCAGGCAGGGAGGGTCATATTTTCCTAAATTCCATCGCTGAACATTCTTATTGCATATAAACATATATATATATATATGTTTATATATATTCCATGGATTATCGTGGATTATATTTGCAAATATACGAATACCCAATAAACTGAATAAATAGTCCAAGGGGAATAAGTAATTTTTAATAAGAAATAAATCCTCCCTTCACTTAAAACATTTTAATCTACATGTGCCAATAGTTCCACTTCTTCGAATTAAAGAATATTTTTCCGAGCGAATGGTGGCTAACATGTCTTATCATGTTATTTGTAAAATACAATATTTCAAACATGATTCATAATGATATAGACCAGTCATAAGTAATGAAGCACGCTTTAGAAAAGAAAAAAAAAAGAAAAAAAAGGAAAACTTAAATAAGAAGAAAATAAAGATAAGAATTCGAACATGCGTTACCTACTTTTCAAGCGAGCAAAAATAACAAAAATTCTTTACTCCCATATTTCAATTTATCGCTAGATGATGTAAGATGTATTTATGACTAAAAATTAATTAAAAATGCTTAGTGACCATTGTACCGATATAAATGATAGTCACGACACAGGCGGATTTATATCGATGCAACGACATTAAGCTCCAACCATAGTATTGTAATTGCCGAATAAAAGTCTAAATAAATACGTTGGTAGTCCTGGGACATGCGACAAGGAACGTAACTTTGTTAAACCTCATTAACGCTCGTTGGCCGAATAACGGCGCTTTTCACTCGGTTAGACCAGCATTTATTAAGGATAATATCTTTGCTTTGTCGACGAATCCACGTTCGTTAGGTATAATTTTAATTCCCAAATCACATTTTATAAAAGGGGAAAGCGTAAGATCCTCTCTATCGAGAGCATATCACACCATTCCTAAGAAGGAAGTGAAAAAATAAAAAGAGCATCACAAGACTGTGATCGATCTCGGCTCGACGTGCGATCCGTCATTGACGTCGGGAGGATGGATTGGTCGTGCCGGTGGTGCTGTAGCGATGGCAATGAGTTGGCGAAGACGATTGTTGGCTTTGGCTGGCAGTAGGAGGGGAGCAGAAAGGGGGAAGAGAGCGAAGAGGTTAGTACGAGGACGAGGAGGACAAAACGCCGCTCCCGACGTCGACCCGGGATAATCGGTTCTCGATTCGGTGGCGTATCTGACTCCCCCACCCCTCCGCCACCTCCTCCTCCTCCTCCTCCATCACGTCGTCATCATCAAGCCCCAGCCCAAGTCCAACCATAGCCGCCAGATCCGAGCCCCCACCCTCGCACGAACCTCAGTCGCCGTCGTCCCCTCCGCTCGCGGTAAGCGCGATAATCGGCCGACGCGAATCCCCACTTGGCGGGCGGCGTACCGCCTCCTCCCCCCGGGGCGACCGCCCACGGCCGGCCCCCGATCCCCTCCCTCGCCGCGTACCGAGGCTTGGAGCCGATCACGGGCGCCGGTGCCGCCGCCGGGACGACCGAGTGGTGGGGCGTTCGGGGCGTCGGACCGGTGCGATCCGCTCAGACCGCAAGTAGACGCGGGAGCGTGCGCGCGCGTGTCGAACGAGAAGGTTGTGAACGTCGTCGGCCCCTCCTCGCGCCCACTGCCACCGGGACACCGTCGTCAGGCACCGGGAGCTGGATGATCCCATGACCGCCGTCGATCGCCACGATTTTCGCCAGGGCTCCGCGCGGCTCCGTTAGCGAGATAGCGATACAGCCCT
>NW_011948416.1:4546536-4560597 GCF_000503995.2 Ceratosolen solmsi marchali | reverse complement strand
CTCCTCCTCCTCCTCCTCCTCATCCTCATCCTCATCCTCCTCCTCTCCTCCTCCTCCTCCTCCTCCTCCTCCTTCTCCTCATCCTCATTCTCCTCCTCCTCCTCATCATCCTCATCCTCATCCTCATCCTCATCCTCATCCTCATTCTCCTCTTTCTCGTACCCTCTTGCCGCCCGGTGCTATCCGCTAACGCCGTCGCCGCCGCCGCCGCCGCCGCCGCCGCCGCCGCCGCCGCTGCCGCCGCCGCAGCCGCTGCTGCCACCGTCGCCGCCGCACACCCCCCTCCCCTGCCCGCACGCCTGCTCGCCTACCCTGACCCGGACGAGGACCAGGAGGATGGAGTAGTGGTGCGAGTGCCTGTGCCGAGCGTTAACTCGCGATACGAGCGATTCTTGGATCCGATGACCGGCGAGAGCGGGCCCAGGGCTCAGGCCGCTTCGAAGTTAACTCGTGATTAAGGGCAACTCTTCTTCTTCTTCATCTTCTTCTTCTTCTTCTTCTTTTTCATCTTCTTTCTCGAGACAAAGAGACAGTAGAAAGTGAAAGATAAAGGGCAAAGAGAAATAGAGAGAGAGAGAGTGAAGAGAGGCAGACTGCTTGTCTGTCTGTTGCTTTTCATTGTTGCCCGTCCGTTTGTTTTTTCGTACGCTCGCGTGGGGCACGACGCGCCGTCAAACACCTCGAGAAGAGGAAAGAGATTAAGAGAAATATAAGAGTGTAGGAGCGAGCGAGCAAGAGAGGGAGAACGCGCGCGGAAGAAGAGAGAGAGAGAGAGAGAGAGAGAGAGAGAGTGAGAGAGATAGAGATAGATAGATAGATAGATAGATAGATAGATAGAGAGAGAGAGAGAGAGAGAGAGAGAGAGAGAGAGAGGGAGAAGAGAGAGAAAGAAGCGCGCGTCAGCGGCAGTAAGCGAGCGTCCCGTCGCTCGCGCCCAAAAGCAGCCAAAATTCGGATCAAGAACAAGGACCCGGTGCCGTCCTACGCGATGGAGATCTTGGACGAGTACCAGGACAGCATGGGCCAGGCCGTCGCCGGCGACGTCGCCGTGGCCAATATGGCGAGTATCGCTGCCGGCATGGCCCATCATCGCCACACTCCTGACAGCCCGATGGTGAGTTCTTAATTATGCTACTATAGCTGCTACTGTTATTGTTGTTATTATCATTATTATCATTATCGTTATTGTTGCTGTTATTATTATCAATATTATTATTGTTATTAAGGCAGTTGTTCTTATTGTTATTATTATTAATATTATTATTATTATTATTGTTATTAAGGCTGTTGTTCTTATTGTTATTGGTTGTGATTGTGATAATGACGGTGGTAGTGGCGGTGGCGGTGGCGGTGGTGGTGGTAGTGGTGTGGTGTTGGTGTATTCGGGTAGTGATGGTGGTGGTTGTGATGGTTTTGGTGGTGATGATGGTAGTTATACTCTTACCGATACCATTGCTCTTGTTGCTAATTTGTCAAAATGATTGCTTCTTTATCGTTTCATCCCTCTACTCGTTACTGCCTTCGTTTCTTCCTCACCCCGCCCGTCCGCGCCGCAATTTCATCCTTTATATTCTTACCTTCCTTACGTCCTTCGGTCGCGTCGTCAACGTCCCTACGACGCTTTCGACGATTGACCCTTCTTGTTCCATTTGAAATGCCAGCTTTTTAAGCAAAAGGATTTACGCCCCTTCTCTTACTCGTTAATCTTCCTTTTAGTTGAAAGTGCGCAGGTACGGACTGTCGTTTAATCTCGAGATGGAAGGGGAATTAGGAATTATAGCTTCCTACATGAAAGTGGTGGTTGTGTGTGTGTGTGTGTGTGTGTGTGGTTGTGTGTGTGTGTTTTTTGTTTTTGTTATTCTCTTTATAATATTGACCAGAAATGTGTAAGTGATGTAAGTGACGTATTATAATTATGGAATGTGACGGTGATCGAGATATGGACGACAAACTTTCTAAATGTATATTAAATGGAGCAAATTGATCAAGGATAAATTCGATATTAGTATTCGAAGAATCGACTTTATAATAATACGCACCCAATGCCGATAAACTCGTGAGAAGTTAATTTCTAGATTGGCATATATACATTTCTGAAGCCCTAACTAATTGTAAATACACTTTTTGTTAGTTAATCGTTGTTCCTCAAAATTATTACTGCCTCACCAGCCATCAATTACTAAATTTTTCTGCCATAATTTTTTTTGCAACACTTAATGTCCTGAAATAATATTATTTATGAAAATCTAAGGTATATTTTCTTTTAATTCGACGATCATTGATTACGGAACTGAAAATAAAAACAAAACAAAACAAAACAAAACAAAAAACCAAATCGTGTATTCATATTAATAATACATCTTCGTAGGCAGGGAACGTAGTGGAATTATTATTTTCGTTGGCAATAAGGAATATTTATTATCGTTTTTAATTTGTTAGAAATGGCTTACAAATTCATTCGATCGCCTGCCCCAATCGGCGTATGTCAATATTGTTCCAATTAACAAACGATGCATGCTTTGGGAACTTGGTGGATCAATCGATAATTATAAGGAAAAAGCCTCAGGAAATATGGTGGTCTCCCGTCGTTGCGATCGCGGCAATTTTCCACGTCAAACGCGCACGATCAAAGTACTTAACCATATAACAAAAATTGTCCGGGTTTTTTTTAAATACGAGTGGCGAATAAACGTAAAGTTAACTAGTGGTCAGGTGCTTAGAATTTTCACGTGGAGCGCGCTACATGTATGGACCGTGTAAAAGCTGAATGTAACATGTTACAAGTACAGAAAGCATAAAATGTAGCCAAGATGTAACCGGTTGTAGGGTGCGTCTACTTATTCATAATCGCGATCGCACTAATGCCGTGTCTAGACCCACGCTTTAACCCGATTTATTTTTAACTCCCGGCGTTGAATAGCATTAATACGACTGCAGTTAACGATAAGTTGGGGGAAACGAATGTAATGAGCGCCGAATATTTATTTCCATGCTCACGGAAAGGGCAACAAATTTATTTACTCGCCCCGGACGTTTTTCATACGTCCCAGCCGAATTTGGACTTTTTGTAATAGAAACGCCAAGACGTTTCGGCCTTAGTAGTAGTAGTAGTGGTAGTGGTAGTGGTAGTGGTAGTGGTAGTGGGTAGTAGTAGTAGTAGTAGTAGTAGTAGTAGTAGTAGTAGTAGTAGTAGTAGTAGTAGTAGTAGTAGTAGTAGTAGTAGTAGTAGTAGTAGTAGTAGTAGTAGTAGTAGTAGTAGTAGTAGTAGTAGTAGTAGTAGTAGTAGTAGTAGTAGTAGTAGTAGTAGTAGTAGTAGTAGTAGTAGTAGTAGTAGTAGTAGTAGTAGTAGTAGTAGTAGTAGTAGTAGTAGTAGTAGTAGTAGTAGTAGTAGTAGTAGTAGTAGTAGTAGTAGTAATAATAATAGTAGTAGTTGGAAATTTGATAAAACGCTAATAAGAGAGCCTATGGGTTTTTTTTTCTCGCCTTTTTGAAGAAATAATTTCATAATGTTTTTCAATGGTGATGTGGCCGAAAGTTTTTGCTAATAATTAGCGAATTCCATCGGGTGAGGCTAGCCAAACCTCTCGATGACTCATTATTACAGTTTGCTTGTGAGTTTTATAAATGCCGCGATCGAGCTCCTGTTTCAATTATATTCTCGCGCAGCTCATCCACAAATCCACAAATATACATAATTGATTGCTAATATTGTCCATATCGTATATAAAAAATTTCCTAATCAATTCGATGCTACAGATTCTATTTGCCGTATTTACATAAACGCATTTATAGACTTTCAATTTACACTTTTGAATAACTGCGTAAAGTTTTATGAGCAAAAAGATATAAACGATTTATAGTAGGAATATTTATCGTCTCAAGTTTAACGAAGATGAAAATTTAACGAAATCGATAAGATTTCTCCTTTTATCGAGCAGAGGTTAATGGCTTTTTCAAACAAATAGTCTTCTTCGTCATATGCTTGAAGTGTTCGATGGTAGAGAGTAGAGTGAAAGTTAAAAGTAATTGAACGTAAGGCCAATAGAATTTATTATAAATCTGTGGTATTATAAATAAATTGAGCCCAGTGACAGTGTTGTAGGTTTGACGAGTAAATAAATGCGTGCGTGCGTGCGTGCGTGCGTGTACTTACCGTGTATTTACAGTCGAGCAGACATGCCGATTCTCCAATTCTCTTCAATTTTTATTATGATCTAATTTTAAGCATTTCAGCCGAAGGTCAGAGTGACCACTAAGTTTATATTATATCAAAACACATTCCCCAATAATACAAACAATATCGTATATTTTTATCTCCCTTTGCATATTGTTGTACAATGATTCATAAAACAACAGCAGTAAGAGCGGCAATAAGGAAGGATATGATGAACTTTATAAAATGTACATACACATAAATACGAATAAGTCAAACGAGATACATTTACGGCTTGTCTCGACAATATTTCATCAGATTTGCCTTTATACGACGACCTTAAAAACGAAGTAAACATACGGTTGGAACACGGTAGTCGATTAGGATAATCAGACTCGTCTATTCAAGCTCCGACGAAATGTTTATTGACCCTCCGAGGTAGTGAGAGAGACGCGCGTGCTTCGTCTTTGCGCCAGTGTGTTCGTACGTGAGAGGCATAGATGGACACGGACAGACGGCAGACAGACAGACAGACAGACAGACAGACAGACAGACAGACAGACAGACAGACAGACAGACAGACAGACAGACAGACAGACAGACAGACAGACAGACAGACAGACAAATAGATAGATAGAGAGACAGAGAGGTAGCACTAATTTAGCATCACTTTGCACCTCGTTGCGAAGAAATATCACCAAAAATCTAAACAGAGTAGCCTTGCGAGTTTATACCAATGTTTTCTCCATCTTTTATCGAAGCGAGTTAATTTCTCATTCAAATTGAAAAAACTTCCCCGGCTGGTTTGCCATTCTCACAAAATAATTTCCACGTCAATTAAGTGCCGACTACTTTTTTTCCTTACATTGACTGACAATCGTTCAGTGCTTCCATAATGCTTCCATATTAGTTCATTTCCACCCTATGTCCAGCTTAAAAAAAAAATTTACTCGACTAAATTATAGAGGCACGACAATTTTAACGATTGTTGACACATTTCTTAAATCTATTCCTTTAGATCTTTCATAACCGACATTCATAATTCTATTTTATAAATCAATCGTCTAATATATTTTATATCAAATATCTTTGTTCTGCAATAATGAATATGAAATGACAAGTGGCATTTCAAGCCTAACACGGCGTAAGTTTTTTCTTTCTTTCTATTTTTCGTAACGCTTTAACGATCCGAAAGCAGATCTAACAAGTGAGAATGAGTTAATTAAAAAAAAAAAAAAATAAAAGGACAAGCATGTTTATTCTATAATCTCTAAAAACATTAATACTACATTCGCAATTACTTAAAGAAAAGTTGTAATTTTTTCTAACGTTTTAATTGTCAAACATTATTTTTATCGACACCCAAAAATTTCTCTTAACAATATTTATGAAAATTCATGAGATCCATTATCTTTATTCGTACACATGATACAATTTTTATTTAAGGAGTCATATATGGAATTAATATATAGAATGACTCATGTTTCGCGGCAAAATATTTTTATTTTAACTTATTATTATTGTTACATAAATGTTTAAGTAATTGTATACTTTGAGAAAACAGTACATAAATCTTATAGTTTGAACTTAAGTAAATGTGTTAATTACTAGCGTTGAAAGTCATATTCAGTTGGATACAATAATTTTTTTCAGTTAATTATTTCAAACTCTTTCTCCGTCCTTTTTCATTCCTTCAAAACCATTACGATAAAACATATCGGTTGGAATGATAAGTGAAAGAGAGAGAGAGAGAGAGAGAGAGAGAGAGAGAGAGAGAACGAGAAAAAGGGACGACTCGACAGACAATTTCGAATATTACCGAAAAAAGTCGATTACATTTTTTCTTTTTTTTTTTTTCCTATTTTTTTTTCTTTTTTCTTTGTTTTTTTGTTATGTTTTGTTTTTTGTTTTTTTTCTTCTTTTTTTATAAAGACAAAGAAACTTACCTTGAACTTTGGTTTTCAGAAGAGTTGCTAATCGCTCTCCCTCTTACCTCAAACCCGTCCAACGAACACCATCGCTCACTCAATGCGCGCACGGCAGGCACACACTCACACACGCTCCCCTTCCTCCCATACCTCCCCTCGTCCTTAGCCTGCCGCTCTTTCTCGGGGGTAGAGCTGTTCCAAGTTGACGAGCGATAAAACACGCAAAGCACCGAACCGATCAAATTAGATATTAACCCCCCCCCTCTCCCCCTCTCCCCCCTCCCCACAACCGACTCGCCCCAGCGTGCCGCCTTTTCATGCCACGCCTCATAATTGGCTTCTCTCATGCTCCTTTATCATTTGGCCATAATTGCGCTTAATTGTCGGAGTCGCCGATCGGGCTTTTGTCGTGTATGCCGTCTCCCTCTCTGTGCAGTCCGCCCACGAAAGTAGTTTTTGCCTGCGATCGCCTGAGATTTTCATTTTTATTCGTGCCCTCTTCGTCGTTTAATCGCTGCGCCCTGAAATTATGTTTTAATGAGCCGCGAGTTACTGCGTCTCGGGAATTTTAAACTGTTTACTTTTCTTATTATAAGGGCAGATATTGTTGAAATTGTTGTTTTATTGATACTCTTGAGTTTTTTTCTCTTCTTTTTTCTCTTTTCTATTTTCTTCTTTTTTTTCGCTTTTTTTGTTTTTTTTTTTGTTTTTGTTTTTTGTTCATAAGGCGTTATGCTAAAGTACTCGCCTTTTTAGTTTGAGAGAATTTTCAGTTCGATATAATTGCATTTTATGTGCCCGTTTAATTGTTAACTTATTAATAAACGATAATTCATCAACTATTATGGACGATTGTACGGATAAATGGCCATTAATTATATCTTCCTTATTTTAGTAAAATGAAGAAAGTCAATTAAATGTTATCTTAGCGATTAATACGAACATCATGATTAATTCGATGATTTTACGAGACCTTCGCAAAATTATTTTTTAGGAAGTATAATAATTTTTTATGCATTTGATTGCGTGACTGTATTTATATTTATTTTAATTCAATGCATACATCAGTTTTTTTTTTTTATATTTTATGTCATTAATATTAATATTATAATTGACTTGCATGAAAAACGTGAATAACGTATCTACTTTATTCTCATATAATATTGAAGCAATTGCACTTCAATTATTGCAATTAAAATTGAATAATTGTTTAACCAACAATTCTCTCGATTCCCTCATTATGAAGTAAAGAAACCAAGAAATTCGCTGCATTTACATCGAGACCACTGATTAAATCTAAACATAATTTTTTCCGTTCCATGCACTATAACGTGAATTATTAGCATATTAAGGTATAATCTACGCTATAAGATTAAATTAAACCCGAAGAAAACTAAAATTTCATCTTTTTAGCGCATGTACATTAGATTATCTATCAAATAGCTCGAGATTAATAATGCACGTATTAAAAGTTAAATGATTTTGAAAAAATTTTTAATAGCTTTTAAAAAGTGGGATTTAGAATCGAGCTCAAATAGGCTAGAAAATTTCTTTTATTTTAACAATTCATTGAAATATTTTTTCCTTCTACGGCATCACCACGATACTTTATAAATACAATTAGTTGTCAATATTTTTCTATGAATCAATATTAAAAATGAAATAATGTCGAGGTTTCCACATTATAGTTGCTCAAGTCTATCCAATTATATACCAATTCGATGGGCATAAGCTTCAACATACATTCAAACAACTTAATCGATTGATATTTCTAATTACTAATTACAATGTACGTTCGCATATAGTTTCTATCTAAACAAATCAAAAGAGAATATTGCTTTTTCAGAATCCAACAAATTCAATCGTTTGTATCGAAAAGTTTATCTATTGATCAAAATTTTTAGTAAATATTACTTAGGTTCATTTGTAGAAAAATGTCAAAATAATATGCTCTCTTTCTCTCTCTCTCTCTCTCTCTCTCTCTCTCTCTCTCTCTCTCTGGCACTGATTGTTCTAGTTGGTGATTTTTGTAAATTTTTTGGGATCTCACGCGTACAGATGAACGGAAGTGATGAACAAGGAGCGACGAGGACCTCGTCACATTTCATTAATAAACAATCATATTTCCACTTTCCTTTCCACGAACATGGGCAGGCAAATAAGCTCCTGTCTCGTCTCTAATCATATTCATCTTCGTAAATGCGAGAGAAAGGAGCGCGATCGATTGTATATAAATGATCCTAAAGTACGGCGAATGAGGTAAAGCGCGGATGACATTGCACGTCTTTGATCCTCGAATTATGTAAATTATCGGGCGCTTCTGACTTTGCAGCGACGATGACTCGCAATGGATAAATCACATTAAAAGCAGTGTCCTTGTTATTTGTTAGTGGGAACCGTAAATGCATGTTAATGCGATACGGGACGCATTCTGAAGGCTCGATCGGTACGTTATTTGCTCGGCGGTTCACAAGATTGTACGTGTTGTGAATAGAGTAGAAGCTACATGGAAAAAAGAATTTCCAGTATGTTTTTATTTTATTATTTTAGATGAACAAGAAGATTTAGATGACCTTGAAGAAATAGGTTATTTTATAAAATCTTTCTTGCATAACGTTTCCATTGAAAGTCAAACAAACGATGAGATAATATCACTTATGTCATTAAGATTGGCATGTAAAGGCTTCACATTTATACGCTTTTTATTGTTTAATATAAATTGTTTACGAAAGCTTCGAAAACTTTTTATTAGACAGTTTATGTTTGTTCGAAGTAGCTGGCATAAAAATTCTAATTCCTCTTTTAATTTTAATGCGCTTATAAATCGTGATAATAAAGAACTTGTAACAATTAAAATGTACTTAAATATATAACAAAGTATGTTATGGTGGTGGTGGGGAGTAGGGCGAGGGGGTATAATTTTTAATTACAATTGATTGAACCGTTTCCCTGAAAAATATATAAAACAAATATATGTTTGTGTAAATGCAATGGGTTATTAGAATTTTTTTTATTTTTGTTTCTTTACGCGTATCTTTACGCGACTTAATTAATACAACAGTTGTTTTTCAATAATTCGGTAGTTGTCTGAAGATTTCCAAGATAAAAATATCGATTTTACTTTTGTAAAAATATTGATAGTTATATTTATTTTAAAAAATGTTTAAGCAGAATTTCATCATTTTTATAAACTAAATTCCGTTTGAAATTATTGACAATATGTAACTTTTATAAATTAATGAAACTTTACTTATAGAAGTCTAAAAATTTTTTTGTTTTGAGTGGTCGACGCTTATAGAAATAGAAAAAATGTAAAATAAAAAGAGATAAAACCTATATATATATATATAAATCAAGACTATTTTAAAAATATTTTTAGAGAGCCTTTTTTTTTTTTTTTTGTTTGTAATTGTGTATTTCAAGCAATTGTTTATTTATTTTGAAAATACAACGAAAGTAAAGATTTATAAAATTAAAATTTATATTTATCCAAGATTCTTTAATATCGTGGTTAATTTAATATTTACTTTAATCTAATAGTGATGGTTTATATTTTTACAAGCCGTTTTAAATTTCATTCAAAAATAATAAGTTTTAAATGATTTCATGTGTTCATGCTTAAGTATAAAAGACAATTGATAAATATAGAGTGAAAATTAAGAGAAAAGAAGAAGAGAAATGACGCTAATGATAATCGAACATTGAAATTTCACATCCCGCTTAATTTAATAAAATAAATTGTTGTAATATTCTTTATGACCTTGTTAAAATAGGAAAATTAATGGAATGAATAATAAAGAGGATTTAACAGAATATTTAAAATAAAAGATTTAAAAAGTCGCCGGTGAAATGTAAGATTGTAAGAATTGGCAGTACTTATTAAAATTAAAAATACTGCAATGAAAGAAAAAAATATTTAAAAAATATTTTCTACAGCATTTGACACCTCTCGATGTTAATTGACTCGCCACAAATACTTATTTCAATATACATGAGACAAAATGTGTTGACTAACACATTAAGAAATATGAACAAAAAGTCAAGCATATCAATCGATTTGATCATACAAATGTCTACTCACTGTTTCGTGTCAAGCGATATTTCTCTCTCTCTCTCTCTCTCTCTCTCTCTCTTCGTCTGCCCACTTAGCTGCTTTTTAGATAATTTAGCCGACTATTGTGAATTAATTGCAATTATTTAGAAATATTTCAGTGTAAATCAATCATGAAGTTCCTTCAGAAAAATGTTATCATATCTCTAAAATTTGTTTTGTATTTGTATTTTTTTTTTTTAACAAATATTAAAACACTCGTGTACCCTTCGTAACAGAAAAACGATTATGCGCATATTTCGTCTGTACAGAATATTATGCAGAATTAATAAAATGACTGACGTAACTTAATAATCCAAAGAAACACAGATTTTTACGATGCTAATAGGAAAATATACATTAATAGACGATGAAATATTTACTTATGGTACTTCGCCAAAAAATGTGATCTCTCATGTGTTTGGATGGGCGAAGAGAGAGAGAGCGAGAGAGAGAGAGAGAGAGAGAGAGAGAGAGAGAGAGGTGGATAAGAGTGTGGTATGCGAGGAGGACGAGAGTTTCATGAAAAAATTATAGCGATTACTTATTTATGCTCGATCGTGTAAATTATGTATTGGTATGGGCATGATACCATTAATGCTGCTAGCAAGATTTTAATCAACGCATCAATGCAAATATCAGTAAGATAAATCGGTCGTCGTCCTTTCTGTCTCTCGTCCAGCGTACAATTATTTGGAAACAGTAGAATCGTATTTGCGAGGAAGCAGTAATATTTTTATCAAACCAGTTGCAGGCCAACTGTAAAAGGTTATTCGTCAAGCGCTGCGTTTATAGTAATTGATAAGCGCGACATATTTTCAAAGCCCATTGTGGGGCAATGTGGGAGTCGGGTAAAACGTAAAACTCTTCGACATTAGCGATTGTCCGGTTTTACGAGTGCGCGTCTCGGGAACGTTGAAGGAACATTGAAGGAAGGCAAAAGGAAGGCAAATCTCATTCGTTTCCCGCTCAGTGCGTCAGCGCGCCTCCTTGTGTTTCCCACCACGGACCCTAGCCATGACCGGCTATTGTCGGAGGGGGAGGGCGGTGTGTGGGGTTGTGTAGCAGAGTATACAAAGTCCCGCCATAAAGACGGGGGAGGCAATTGCCAACGATAACAATGCGGTCGCGGGCGCCTCCGCATCTGGGACGGTGTATTTATAACGTCGAGGTGCGCCGTTGTCAGTCCAAGTGCTCGGCATTTGACGGGTCGAAGCACAAGTTCGCGCTCGTTACAGCATCTCCGATATTGAAATGCTCGTCTGCTATATTTGAGCCGAGCTGACTTTTACAACCCCCGTCGTCGTCCGCGAAGGTGGCAATGATTCAGCGCTGTTTTCCTTACCATCAGCCTCGTGCTCTCGAAAAGCTTCGTAAGCTCTGGATTAAGAGTCGGGGCTGCAGTTTACGTAAGATAGGAGGGATCTAAAGTGCCGTTTGATGGATACTGTAATTTATCAGCCAATGTTGTGAGATTTTGAGTATCTAATGATGCATTATACGCGACAGGGCCTGATCTACATGGATTACTCTAATATATATATATATATATATATATGTATATACGAACACACGTATATCTTGCTTCATTGAGTAGTTTACACGTACGAGTAACCCTAAAAGTTTAGATATTAACATCCCATTATTGCTGTTACTGTTGTTGTTCTTGTTGTTTCAAGTCGTTTTTTGTTTTTCTATTTTTTGTTACCGTTTTTTTTTATTTTTTTTGTTTTGTTTTTTATAAGCTAATTCATAAGGTTGTGCGTTATCTAATAAACAATACCCGAAGGAGTGAATTCATGCACGTTGGTAAGCGCACTTCCTGAATATTCTAAACGAGAAGTAAGATAAGACGGATAACGATAACGAGAATCTACAAGTAAAAATAGCGTATATATTGGAACAATGAACGCCGAAGAAATCTTGAAATGAAAATCAGGATGTTTAAAGTAGCTTTCTTCGTCGTGAGCGCAACGGTAGTAGTGGTGATGACCATTAGTTCCCGCTGATTATCCAGACAGGTTACGAAGGTTACGCTCGGCCATATTGACCGCACGTAGAGATACGTCGGCGACCGAAGCTTCGCATGAATATTCATTCCCTCGCCTCGATGGCTCAACCTTTTTTTAACGTTACATCGGAAGAGAGGCAACTTATTGCCATTTCGCGCAGCGAGTCTTCGTATGGCTTTAAAGGAGAATGAGAGGCGGCGCGACCATTACATTCGGTAGCCGAGCTTAACTGTGTAATATTGTATTCCATGGAATGAAAGGCAAACATTTTAAAGACGTGTGTCGGTACGGATAATGCATCCATCGAGGAACTTGAGCTAAGAGAGGCTGCACTCGAGAATAATTGCCTCGTCGATCGCGCTCTCGGGCGTCTACCTTGACTCACGTCATTCCCGAAAGCTCCTGAGGACGACGTAGCCGCGCACGTGAGATCTCCGTCGACGTGGACATCGGTTGGAGGGACACCGCTACGTATTCAAATCCCGCCGTCGCTCGATGCCGAGCGGTACTCTTTTCACTTCTCCGTCGTCCTCGACGAAAGGAACGTAACGTACTCGTGAAGAGGTTCGGCATGCGGATGAGATTCGTTAGCCAAGACCGGAACTCTTAGTTTCGCCGTCCACTCTCTTGCCCCTCTTTTCGAGATCCAGGTGGACTCGATGAGACCCCCGATAGGCCAAGCGCCAAGGAAAAACGGTTTTTTTTCTTGCATGTAGGCTCGCGCACGCGAATCACTGAGTCGAGCAAAGTTACGAAGTCGCGAGTGGGTTTGTTGAGTGGTAGCGGTTTGCGGATAGTGGAAGGGATGATTGAGTAGAGAAGGAGGAAGCGAGGAGAGCAGTAAGGGACTGGTGTACTACATGATTCAACGAGACATCCTGAGCAGCGAGAGGAGATCGGAAATCCTGCCAAAGTACACAGTTGCATCGTGCCAAGGAAGTTTCAACTGTATCGGACGCGAGACTCAGCGCCACCAGCCATTTAATGACGCCATACACTCGTTCTCTCTCCGACCTACGGCTATCGGGCAGCGTTGCAAGCACTTCGCAATATCTCGAAATCTTGATGCATCCGGTGCTGTTCGATCTCAATTCCCCGAAATTTGCCCATCTATTTCGAGTTTTGACGCACGGGCCTCTTAGTCTTCCCCCCCCCCCCAAACACAATTCTCATGCCAAACTGCAAGTGGTTTCGGGGAGCAGGACTTTGCAGGAGGATCGATTGCCACCCCAGCATATCAATATATAATTTCATGAATTCGCTCGCGATAAACAAATTCCGAATTATCGAACGGACGCGTTTTGCCCGCCGTACGCGCCTACGATAATTTTTACAAAAAACAAAACAAAAAACAAAAAACAAAAAGAAAAAAGAGAGAAAAGAAAAAAAAACAGCGTCCCTCGCACATGACTTAATACGGCTAATTGAATAATGACGTAGGGCGCAGCTGCGGACACGGTTTGCTAAAACGCGTACGGAGCCTAAGGAGCGCGTATGCTTTAATGAGTCTCGTGACAATGCGCGCGTACGTACTTGCATGAAACTATTAAGTCCCTGGTATTTTCTGTGCGGGAGAGAGAGAGAGAGAGAGAGAGAGAGAGAGAGAGAGAGAGCTCGGAAGTGCAAAATTTGAGAATTGCCGCTCGCGCTTCGAGACGCACGAACGTCTTTATTTCCGTTAGAAAGCCTAAGCATTGTCCCGCCGCTTCATTTGGTTTCGTCTTCTCTTTTCTTTTAGTGTGGCGATCCGGCCGCTTACGTCGACACAACCGACATTATTTATTACTATAATTTACGCTCCATTGCCATTTAACGTTTAAAAGCTTATAGAATTAAATTTGTTTGGTTGGAAGTGGCGTAAATCCTTAACAGGACGCG
>NW_011948416.1:4537430-4543865 GCF_000503995.2 Ceratosolen solmsi marchali | reverse complement strand
ACTCTGCCCCAGTGCCGCCCCCCCCCACCCCCCCGCACCTGCCGGCACCGGCGTTTTTTCGTCCACCTTCCGTGTCATACACACACACACGCGCACGCGCACGCACACGCGCACGCACACGCACACGCACATCCTCCTACTCCTTCTCCTCCTCCTCCCTCTCCCTCCTCCTCCTCCTCCTCCTCCTCCTTCTCCTCCTTCTCCTCATCCCCCACCAAATACCCGTCTCCTCGCCCCCTACCCCCCGCCCCTGCTAAATTCCCTCTACCCGATCACCCATCCCCACGATAACCACCCACCCACTGGAGGATAAGTACGTTGCTGCTGTTGCCGTTGCTCTTGCCTCTTACCTCTTACGCTATTACTGCTATTATCATTATTACCGCTACTACCTCCTGCTACTGTTAACGCTAATCGCCTCATCCCGTTGCTCCTGCTATCGCTCCTACGACCCTTGTACGCCACCCCGTGGACGAGCCCGATGTTTTTGCTTGCGATTCGACGCGCTGATTAATGATTTGGCTGGGCTGTGACGCGAGGTCATTAATATCGGATTCGCCGCGCGATATTTTTGCGCTCGAGTCTTGTCGCTATGCTCGAGTCTTTTGCTTTTACCTTCTCGCGCTTTGTCGCACGGCCAAAGACCAGGCACGTTCACGTCTTGGAGGCATTTTATTTTTTTTATTTTCACGCTTGATAAAGGAAATTCGACCTGCCCACTGATTGGGACGTCTTGGCGTGTACACTCGCCACGGGCCAGCGACGTAATTATCAACTCTAATGTTTGCCTGACGCGAACGCACTCGTTGTCGATTATCCCTCCGGACTATTTGACTTTATCATCCTTTTTGCGACGACCACTTCTCGCCGATTTTGCCGACTTTTCATTAGCCACGTAGCTACGATAGATTATATTCGTTGCACCTTGAGGGCACCATAGACACGTTAACTCGAGGTGAAGTGTGAAAAGTCGTTTGATTACGCGTAACGCTTGATCGGTTCTGTCACCTCGGCTATTGAGCCGAGGAAGGGAGCGCGATGAGACAGATGTCGTCGTAACAAGATCGATTCGCAAAGTCGTCCCGCGTCGAGCTGATATTATCCGATCCGTTTGTAGGCGCTCGGGCGAGCGACACGATCGATAAGGAGGATAGTAATCAACAATACTTAACAACAATGCGTCGAAGCTAAGGCATTAAGAATGTCCACAATGGTAACTTAGCTAGTTAAACATAAATAGAAGGCGCAGGCGAATATGCCCCGCCGACTCGCTTAACAGCCTCACGCAACTACAATCGTTATACCTACGCGCGTAACAAGGCGGCGGTTCCATGTAGAGCCGCTATGTAGCTAATGACGCGAACCGACGAGCAAACCGAATGAATGAACGAGAGAGAGAGAGAGAGAGAGAGAGAGAGAGAGAGAGAGAATCGACCAGGAGTGAAATAGAGGAAGGCTCGAGGAGGTTGTGGACAAGTGTGGCGGCACTCATTACCCACTCGCCGAGATAAGGATCGATTCGTGCCGCCGATGCGAATCGTTTTGCCATCGCGTGAATGGGAATACCGCAAGCAGTGGTGAATCTTCTCCGTAACCGGGCAAACCGTTCCAGCGACTTGGCGCGATAATCATCGGCGGCAATCGGACTCTTATTTGACATTTGCCTTGAATTTACTTTGAATTTAGCAACGCTATCGGATCGATCGTTAGCAAAGATATGGATCATTTGACTCCCTGTATTTGCACACTACACCACCGAGGATATCTCGTTTTATCCAATTTTACGTGCTTTGCGGCTTCATCCTTTATAATTATACATACTTACCATCCCCTATTCAACCAAATTTACTTACTAATTGGATAATAAGTGGAGATTAATAGCTTTAGGCTCGTATTATCTAGTAATTGCTGGGCAATGTCCTACGAATGCATTATTATATGATTGGCCAAGGTACTTTGTCGTTATCAATAAGCAATGGGTGAATCTTTTGAAGTAAAGTGAAATAAAGCATTATCGAGAAAGTTACATCGCGAATAATATAAGCCACTACGATTGGCATTCGCGTCTGCCTGGATCGATCGGCAAGTGCCATCCACGAGGATAAACGAGTCTGGGGATTGCTCGCGGCCACGCACACGAGGCGATATCGCCGGCACTGACAAAACACTAATGCCGCTGCGATAATTTGGCTGGTAAGCACGTACTGGTGAGGTGGAATCGCGTGATGGTGGAGGGGAGAAAGTCGACGGACTCGAGTATTAAGCCATTCCGTCTCTATTAGCCTCTCGTTTCTTCCCATATTGCCCATCGGCCTACGCTAATTTATCCCTGCCAATTGGACTAGCCCACAGGGCACGCCTAATTAATCTAACGCCGAAGAAAATTAACGAACGTTCGTGGTTCGTTGCTTATGTGTGTATGCGTAATTTTACAAATATCACAGCCCGAAAACTTAACATTTTCAATGCTTGCGTATGTTTTGGTGATTTTGTTCGCGAGCCTATTACCTTACTAAATAATCAGTTTCACCTTCGATTCTCCCTACCCCCACCTCCTCCCCCTCACCATAATGTACTTCATTGGGCTCTCGTCTCCCCGGGCCTGCCGTTTCTTTTGCTCGTATTTTATTCGTTTCCACTTAATCGCCTCTACCGTGGTACTTATTCGTATTTACTATATACAGCGGCGACTAACTCCCCATTTATCCATAGATATTTCTAATCAAGACTATAAAAACTGCCACAGGTTATTTGCAAAAATAAGATTTAACAGTCTGTAGTGGTGGGTAACGACGGACTTTATCTAATCTTGGGTACCAATTGATTACGAATTTCGCATGGGGAACTCGACAAGTCTTCTTCATTTTTCAAGATAGCAGGGGAACGCGCTGTTGCGCAACCGAGATTGACAGTCTATCGACAGTATATTATGCCAACAGGATGTATTACACGAGCAATTGTTTTCGTCATTCTACACGTGCAATCATTACCGCAAGGTAATAATTTAGAATATCGATAATTCCTCGAATGAGGCTATAGGAAAATGAAAATGTATGATTCATGCTAAGCAACCGATTATCAAAAATACAGTGCTTCCAGTACCATGGTATCATCATCATCATCATCATCATCATCATCATCATCATCGTCGTCGTCGTCGTCGTCGTCGTCGTCGTCGTCGTCGTCGTTATTATTATTATTGTACATAACGGGTGGGCGTCGAATAAATAACGCGTCTTATTTACGGTGCATCAATGGCCTTCATTTTCTTCCTCTACCTCTATATTCTTATATTCACAATTTGTAAATATTTAAGCGAAGCTTGGAAAACGTTTAGTAACGCTTGCAATGACTTGGCAATCCAGCGAATGACGAATCGGGTGTATGGGGCAACACACAATTTTGCCAACCATGGAGGCCCGGTATTTTCCCTGACGGCCTCGTTTCCAGCGTTGGCAGCACTTTTCCCATCCGTGAAATCGGACGAGAGTAGTGACAATTTCGTCGAATGGCGTCTAGTCGTCCTTCTCCCCAAAACCATCGGCCCAACTATACGCGAAAACAATAAATCTCAGGTATGATTAGGTCGGCCGGCTGAGCGTCGGAGAGCCTCTCGGAAAAGTGTGCGAGCTGTCGCCTCCACTGTTTCCGCCGCCGCAGCCGCAGCCGCCGCTGTGAAAATCGGCTTATCCTGACCCCGCGCCCCGCGCCCCGCGCCCCGCGCGCCCCACGACCGCCCCATTAAAATTTCGGACTCGTGCCTCGAGTTTGGCCGGCCTCGATTACCTGCTGCTCCTCTCGGTTTCCCATTCGTACCTACGGCGTCGAAAGCTCATCGGTAGCCTAATGCACGTCGCCCAAGCGGGGACTGCCGACGCGCTCCGACGTTTTATTTTGGAGTAAACAAGCGTGCGCAATGGCCATGAAAGGAGGCTAAATTAAAATGGCCACGCCGGAATCGAGAGGCGAATTCGCTGAATTTGGAGGATGTCATAACAGTCATAATAGGCCGATGAAAACATATTTACATTTTTATTTGGGCTCGAGTGCGAGGAAGATTTCGTGGTAGGGCTCGTCTCAATGATCCTCGAATCATCCTAAGCGCCTAATATTTTCATTGAATCTTACGTCTTTATGAGGAAGTTTCTCATAATAAACAATGTAAATAAAACGCGTATTATTGATAATTTCGTATGAAAGCCGGGACTGGCCGTTCTATCGTGGACGTTTGGTGGTGGGCATTTATTAGAAATAAGCAGGCGAGGTTTACAAAATAATACGATGGAAGAGCTAAGCTTTCGCTTCCACGTACGCACATTGGTGGTGGATATTCATTAGACATTGGTAGGTTGGTACGGGCCGAATTGCCGAATTGCAGAATCTAAGAACTTTTATTTACTTTCTCGCTCGAATCGCCTAGCAATTGACAAACGTCGAGGCCCCTAATCGCACAATCGCGCGAGCGCGCACACACACACACACACACACACTCTCTCTCTCTCTCTCTCTCTCTCTCTCTCTTACTCTGTTACTCTCTTTTACGTTGCAACCACGAATGTGTGAAGGGAGGAGAGAGGACATTTCGGGCGCTGCGCCGTTTATTTAGGATCGCGGGTAGACGAGAAAGGCTCTCGCCACTTCAACAGCACGAGCTCGAAAATCAAATATCCACGGCGCGCATATTAACGATCGTACTCGTTTTATCCTTAAAGCGACTGCGGAGGTGCATTAGCCACTCGGCGGTGGCCTCCTTGACTCCTCGCTCCGCTTCACCAATCGCCGATAAGCCGACGCCGCGTGTCCTGCCTCGTCTCTGTTTCTTCTTATCCTCCAGCCCGGCTCGTTTCATATTCGCCGCCACCACCACCACCACCACCACCACCACCACCACCACCACTAACATGGGAGCGAGGGCCGGCCGGCCAAGAGATCATCGAGATCGTTTACTTGGGAAGATAGTGAGTCAAGTGCGCCGGCGGCGTATACGAGCGATGCGCCGACTGTTATCGATACCCGCCGGGATAATTGCATTGGGTTGGCGATTGTGCATAAGCGTGGGGCTCGCGACGTTATCAGGAAGGCCGATCGATCCCTCGGTGCAGCACTTGACACTCGCATCAAAAGCACTCACAGCCAGGCGAGCGCGCTATTGGCTTTGGGCTTGCGAGGTCATCGACTCCTTGAGACTTGAACGTCTACCTGGCCGTCTTGTTTGGTTACACTCGGGGGTCATCGGGACGAGCCAACGGATTGACTTTGCACTTTGGGCGCGCGCGAGCTCCTCTTTCTTGGAACGGATTCTCTCTCTCTCTCTCTCTCTATCTCTCTCTCTCTTTTTTTTTTTTTTTTTTTTTTTTTTTCAGTCCACGTGCTTTATTGCCGGTTAGGACACGCTCGTATTGTCTTTTATCATTAAGCGCAATGTGAAATATCGCTAGCGCGTTGATACGAGCAATTATGCTGTTTGTATTAATTTGGGAGCAGAGTTTCTAGGAGTGCTAAGTGTCGGATTTCTATCCTCGTAAAATCGCCTCGTTGGTGCGTCACTTTTCTTCTTCACCGCTTGCCCCCTTGACCACCAAACCCCGGCAATACCAACTCCTACTCCTCTCCCACCAGTCGCCTACGAATTATTCGGATTTTATTCTTGATGCTCCTTTAACTTTTCAATAAAGTGTTAAAAAATGACGTTACATAAATATTGCTAGCGCACGCTTATTGTAATTTACAAAGTCTTTAGGGGCTAATTTATTGTGGTGTCGATAAGCATTATTCGAAATGAATTTATCAGTTATAAGATATTATTACTTTATTTATTATTCTTGTCTATGAATATATATATATATATATATATATATATATATATATATATTAATAATGCATAAATTTATTATTATTCTAGTCTACTATATATCAATAGAATTTTATTACACTCACGAAATAGACGTAAACGGAAAAAGGTCAATGAACATAATATTTATCTGCTATCGCACAAATAATGTGTTGGACATATTAAACTTATTGTATAAGCATTTTTAATCGTATATTCGTAGATGATAAATACCCATTCCTCGCGTAAATACATTTATATAATTGTTGTAAAAATAAGTCTGCACTAAGCAATATAGAATAACTTACTTTTAATATAATTTATTTAAAATAAGATGGTATTCATCGAGCTTAGACTGTAAAATATCACTCTGAGAATACTTGGCTGGAATTTCTGAGATTGAATAACGAGACGCGCGTCACATTAATTGTTTGATCCTAACAAACAAATCCGTACCGGTATATAATCTTTTGATTTGTAGAATATTTAAGTGTCTTTCTCTACTCTTTACTTCTTTATTCTTATGAATTTTCTAATGCTAACCTTCACTTTCACATACAAATTGGAAAAGAGTTTTTTTTTTTTAACGTCCTCGCACACCTCCT
>NW_011948416.1:4530072-4537414 GCF_000503995.2 Ceratosolen solmsi marchali | reverse complement strand
TGCTATCGAAATATAAGTTTTTCCGAGTCACATAATAATTGTTACATCCATATTGCTTTTTAAGATGAAATTCCTAATTTGAAATAATCAAATGAATTATTTTACATGCAATTACAGTATTTTGCTTTTTTTAAATGACTATTATATGTATAAAATATTATTAGTTAATTTCGACAAATCTTGCCCGTCACATTCAACATCATAAACTTCGTAATGGAATTGGCTTTCTTTTGAAAGCGCCTCAACTAAAAGTCTATACGATATCTAATATTTGATATATAGCGTTAACATTATATCAGACATAATATTGCATGGAATATAGCGAAAACAAAAAAAAAAACAAAAAAAACAAAATCGATACGTGAGAAATTGTCTATGTATATATATATGATAAGATTGTACGTGGATGAGGAAAAAGTTGCATATGTCTGTCCATCAATTTCAAACGATTGTTAATGATAATTCAAGCATTAAGAAAATATTCGTGCATGCTCCCTTTCACCAACACCATGAGTCGCTGAATTATTCCCCCTCCTCTCCACCCCGCCGCGCGGCTCCATCCCAGCCACCATCTCTTCCTCCCCACCCCCCACCCCCTTTCTACTCCCCTCCGTCAGCCGGCGACGTAAAAAAGTAAAAGAACGAGGAGCAATAAAAGAACCGTATCATTTTTCATGTAAAAATTTGCATTCCACCCTTTTTATTTCCAAACGTACGTGCAGACACGTAGAGAAATTAGCATCAGACGCGCTGTAGGTCTCGGAAAATCGGCGATTTTTTTTATTCCTGCCAGGCTATATATACCGAAGTTGGTAATTATCCGAGCGCTCGCGGTAGCGCATATAATAGCAAAACTATCATTGCCCCTCACCCCGGCTTTTTTCCCCGTAAAAAACGATTAATAATCGCTGAGGGGGAGTGCATCCTACTCGCCTTGCCCTCGATACCGAGCGATTTCATTCCCCTCCCTCCCGGCTGCCCCGCCCATTCACTACATCGTCGTCGTTTTCCTATTCATTCCCTTCCTTTTGCACCTATCGCCGGCGGCAATTAACCGTATTGTTATTCCCGCCGACTGCAAATATGTCTTATACGCTGGCTTCCGTCGCTGTAATTGTTGCAAACTCGTTGATTGCTGTTGCCTTAAAGTTGCCAATGGCCTTTTGTCGTTTCTACGTTTATCCCTACAGCCCCCTGCCACCCAAATTCCTATCAAAAATTTTTTTTTTTTATTTAATTGCACAATGTCGACGTTCCGTTTGGCTGAAAATCATTCAGGATGCAGTGTTATATATACTTGCATCTCCTCGTATTTCGTATAATTATAATATCGGCCAGTGCTTGCGCATCGACCGTAATTGTTTATTCAGGCTTAGCGATATTTGAAAAAATCCTTATGTAGACCATTAGTTTCAAAAGTTTCAAACGACTGCCAATACAATGAAACAAGAAAACAAAACTTATTTCCATTTGGAATCGAGTTCCAAAATCAAAAGTCTTTTTCCCATTATCCTACCAAATTAAAAAATAATGTATAAAAGGCAATATTTTTTGCCCATAATTTTGATTTACCATGACTATTATTTATTCCGTTAGAGACCTCGAGAATTAGAATTGTTGGTTATTAATAATTCCACTGTTAATTTATTATATCCGGTGTTATTAAATTATAAAGCTCGTGACTGTTGTCGGAACTGATAAGTGCATTAAATTCGTATTAAAGCGGGTTAATGCGAAAGACAATGAACATTTAAAATGATAGATATAACATTATTTATTGTAAAAAAAATAAAAAAAAAAAAAAAAAAAAAACCTTTATTAACGTGTTATCAGAATACAGAATATGAAACTTATGAAATTATAATATAAAGGTATTAAAGAACTATTTAGAAAATAGTAGGAATGATTTTGTCGATACGTAAATCGCTGGTTGCCATAATATTTGAATTTCATTAAATTTCATAATATCCAGAACATTTATCAAAATTTTTATGAATTCTTCATATAGATATGACTACAAAACTTTATACCTATAACAATCTACTGCATATTAAATAAAATTAAATCCCCCAGTAATTATGAAAACATTATGAAAATAGGGGATCGGAGCTTTTACTATCGTATTATACAAACGTTGATCCGATAGCTTAAATTGTTCGATAATTATCATTTACATTACGGCATTCAAATGTTTATAATTATACGACTCCAGTCGTTGCAAAACTGCATCATTTGCTTATTCTTTGATAATGACCGATAATTTATAAATTATATGAGAATAAAATTAATGACACGTACATTCAATTACCAACGCCATTACATAGTATATTTATGATACTTTGCATTCTTATTTTGTAAAGGCACTTATTGACAAAAGCATTTCAATTTTGTTTAAACAAAACAAAACAAAACAAAAAACAAAACAAAACAAAACAAAACAAAAAAAAAACAGAAAATTGCATAAAACATTTTTAAAACTGATACCAATAATTAAGTAGACGTAGGAGTGGTTGTTGTCAAAATTCATAATGGCAATTCTCAATTGACTATTATACAATATCTATAATCATAGATTTAGAAAAACAAAATGGCCATAGATGTATAACTTATTTGCATACTTTCTTATTATGAAAATTAGCATACTACTTGTATGAGATCCAGCAACAGTTGTTTCACATTTTACATTTTGGTTTAGGTTCTTTTTTTTTCTCCCTTAACATAATTGAAACGACTTTAATGTGAAAAAAAGAATACAAATTTCATTCAAATAATTTTATATTATCCACTGTTAAACGAAAATTTCTAGCTTATTAATGTATTTTATTATTTTTCATTTAAAATAATTATCGACCATTAAGAAATTAATATCGTTAGACGAAATTATTCAATCGGCATAACCATTCCAGTCAACATAACATTGCCGATTTTTTTATTTTTCTGATTATTTGAACGATGATTTTTGCCTTTTAATGAAAAAGGCCTAAATTACAGATTATTACGATTAAACTTATCAATTTCATAAATACTCAATGTCATTTCTTGATATCTTAAGTGTAGGGAGAAAGAGGTTGAGTGTAACTACTATTTATTAACTGTTTGCTCTATCAATGTCATTATATAAATATGACCAGAAGATAAAATATCTCAAGCAAAATTATCAGCCACTCATTTACATATAATATAAATTTCAAAAGCTGCCTGCGTACTTTTTAAACAAACATATTTATTTCGGTCATTGGCGTTTAAGGCATTAATGATTAAAAGCTCGTTTTAATCATCTCGTCGAACAATCGTGTACAAATCACAAATTCTTTTTAAAAGATAATTTAGTGCTAAGGAAACGTCACACATTGGATTTAATACTATGAAAAATCCCCTTTAAACATTACAATTGTTTGGAAACAATTGTTACTTTAGCGCAGCATTATACATATTATTATCTAAGCAGACATGAAAGTTAATGGGGGGGGGGGGGGGGGGGGGGGGGGGGGGGGGGGGGGGTAAACGAAGAAAAATGATTAATAAGTCATTTAATATTACAAATACTTTTCTAAATAGAATTCACTAACGATAATCATTTAAATCATATATTTTATTATTATTTCGAAAGGAATTGGCAATGGGAATTGTAATAGAGTTGCCGATGACATTGACGCGAGTGATACTTTAAAAATAGTAAAATTCAGTAAATGTATTTTCGTAATTGTTAAGGCATTGGATACGATTAAATGAAACTTTAGCTAAACGTTTTCTTATATTCTATTACGTAATCACCCATTCCACTAGTCTAAATATGGAAATCCTGATATTAAAAAACGAGCCGCTGAATAATATATAAATAAGCATATTAACGACACGACTGTTTGTTTGTCTCACTCGACAGATAATTGTTGTACTCTTGAGCTGCAATTGTCATTTATCACTAATGAATAATTGCCTGAGAATTGTGAAGATTTATCAGACTAAAGTGCCAATCCGTTAAATCATCCCCTGGCCAAGCTCGATCGAAATTACAATAAAAGCCGCACATCTCATTCACATTCACAACACTTTTGTAGTTGTCGCACGTATAATTAGTCGATAGCACGAAATCGCCGGGAGTCTTGACCGACAGTCCGGTCTTCGTGCGGTGGTTCGAGTTGGTGGTGGGGTGAAGGGGTGGTGGGGCGAATGGCAGGGGGAGGAGGGAGCTAATTGCTTGCGGGGCGCTTTTTCTTTTTAGTCGAGGACTCCCATCGAGGCGAACGGCGCCCTCGCTCGGCCCAGTATCATAATGCCGGCAAAGTAGCCGCGTGTATCATTATCTTGCGGTGGCGGGTACCGAGATAAGGCTGCTGCAATCGGCGCAATTACACTTTTACGATCGCGCGCCAAGGTCTGTATTCCGTGACTGTGATGGTGAACGCGTCGTCGCTTAGGCACTATCTTCGCTAGTCCCCGCACACCTGCCACTAGCAATAGCCTAAATATCTGGATATTGAAATAGGGATCCATCGGCCGATGAATTCGCACGATCAATCAACTGGATAATCGTCGATCGACCGCGCTTCGATTACATCAATTTAATCGTGTTTGCAATTGCGTGGCAGAGCCATGATTTGCTCAAATTTGAAACTTCATCAATTCAATCGAGGCTCGTCGTATTTGAAGATTATATCGAGATGGCCGATATTATTTATTAATTAATATTAATGTAATCTGTGCGTATATGGATAATTCATGTGTTATCCGTGCTCGCTTCGCTATACATATTCTTGTCTATGTAGGACGAATACTCGAAACGAAGTACTTAACGAATAAAAAAATCATTTGTCGGGATCGATAATTTATAGAGGAAAGTCGAGTTTTAAGCAGCGAGTCAAGAAGCAGGCGACGGTCGTTGTTTGTCTCTGAGAGAGAAGTCCTTTTCAAGCGCGAAATCAATACTCGAATTTTATTCTCGCGGTGGTGGGGCAACGTAGACGACGGACCTCGGCAAAATTGACGCTGGAATGACGATGTCGCGAGCCGATTGTCAATTCGCATTCCTTGGCTTTTCTACGAACCGTATTTTATGGACTTTGGACGTCACTGCGTCCATCTCTCGCATTTCTCGCTCTTCATAAAAGTAATTTCAATTTTGCGCTGATGCTGAGTAGAGGTCGTACAAATTTACCTTGGAGGTCACATGTCCTCTCAAATTGTTTCATATCGTCGTATCTCATGACCGCTAATTACGTTGCCTCTGACATTCATTTCCAATACCCATACCCGAATTAACGAATTAACGTTTTAATAAATGTCGCCTATTATGCATATTACAATTGTAAAATCAGAGTGTTTTTCGACAGTTGAGTTGACGAAGAGAGACGATGGACATCGTGAGAAACGACGTCAGGTAAAATTGAAACTACCAAAATTGCAATCGCACTAAGGTTAGGTATTAATTCTTTTCGCCTAAGCCTCGTGTTTATCCGCAAGGGAATAAAAGTTACTTTCTTGGCCGGTATTCTCGTGACACGGTAAGAATTTAAATGCGAACTTAGCAGCGGGCGGCCCTCGGTAATGGCCGATGGTAAAAGACGGATGTTAAATTTTCTCGACGATTTTAATGTCGGAGACGAAACTTTAGCAGCAATATGCCTTTCGACACTTCCATACTTCGACTTGGCCCATCAATATCGTCTCCCTAAAGTGTACGTTCCGACATCTATAACCCCCCCCCCTCTCTCTCTCTCTCTACCGCCCGAATCCCCACCCGACCGCGCTCTCACCACTCTCGCCGCCCCTTCCCGTACCAACACTACACGCTTAGCCTCCTTCCTTTCGCCTCTCCTCGCCCTCTAATCTCAGTGTATTATTCACATTCTAAATAAATTTCCCTCCTAATAAACGTATCATCTATATCGAGACACTAACCCATTAACGACAAAAAATATCGTCGATGCGATTGTCACCGGCTGGTGCAATAAAACCCTCGCGCGTCATTAAATGAAAAAAAGAAGAGAAAAGAAAATGAAAAAGAAAAAAGGTAAAAAACGGATGTACGAAGCCGACCGAAGAATTCGCGCATTGCGTATCGAGCGCGGGCCCGATAATCGCTGGGCCGTATAATGACAGCGTCGCGAACGTGAAGTCATTATTCTCGGGAAATCGGCAATGAATCACGCTGACCGACCGGGGGATTATCTATTTACGCTTTACAAATGGGTTAGCATTTTATTGCTGGAGCGACGCGGGTGTCGTCGTATCAATATGGATTATTGACGTTTAGAATGTGGATTGGGAGTATCGACGGGGGCCGCCTTTGGTGAGGCGGCCGATGACAGAGGCGTGAAAAGCAGCGAGGCGCCGCGGTGCAGCGCTCGTTGTTGGATTATTCGGGATAATAAGCGTCGGGAGATGCGAGTTAACGACGCGATCGGTTCGTTCGATCGAACAACGAATAGTGTAACGAACTCGAGGCTTCCTTCCACCTCGCTTCTTCTCATTTCCTGGAATCGACTGCTCTCCTTTCTATGCAGTCGTTTTTTGCCTGTGCGACGAAGGCGATACGCAGCGCTCGTTGATAAATATTAACACACTTGTAAGGATGGAGCGACGGTTACGGCAATCGTCCCTGATAAATCATATTTCAGAGCTTCGTCGGCCGAGTACGGGTTGCCGCCATCCATGTATAGAGTACGATTTAAACGATACGACGATATTACCGTCTCACCAACCGGCGAACGCGTTGCGTCTCCGTCGTTTTTTTTTTTTTATTTCTTATTTATTTATTTATTTTTTTTTTATTCATCTAAGTACGTCCGATAGTAATTGCCGTGATTGATTTTCGTTTCTTTCTCGGAGTGGATCCTCGAAATTCTCGCAAAGACCACCGTCTACGATATGATAATGGCCGATCTATGTGGCAAGATAACGACGGTTTAGATTTCGCTGATTGTTGTTTCCCGAACGCAATTACGAACAGGACGAGCAATCCTTCATTCTTCTTTATTATTCCTACGAATAAGTGAGAGGGTCAAATATTATAAATTAACTTCCGGTCCCCAAGAACGAATATGAATATGAAAATGAATCGGTAAGGAAGAAGGTCGGCGTTGCATCGATTTGAAAAAGCATTTATTATTAAGAGAGTCACGGTGGGTGGATTTCGCCTACAAAATCATGGACATATTTCGCATACATTGACCACTTAACGGCGGCGTCCCTTTTTCTGCCACCATTTGCGATGACTTTATAAGGACGCTCGTCGACAGCCGAAAACAGCTTTGCGGTGTTTCTGTCTGGATACCCTCTCCTTACCTCTCTCCCACCCTCGTGTACGCCCTCGTCGCTCTCCTCGTCGCTTCCCCCCCCCCAT
>NW_011948416.1:4509640-4529828 GCF_000503995.2 Ceratosolen solmsi marchali | reverse complement strand
TCTCCCAATCATTCCACCACACCCCATCAAATAATACTCTTTCTTATACTTATAAGGACGGAGAGCTTGTGTACCTACGAAACGGAGGCTATTTTTTTACTGCGATATGCCAGGTATCCTCGTAAAGACCTTCCGTGCGTTTTGCCACTTTCTCAAACATTCGTCGATATTTGTCGATTTCCACGGTAACTAGGAGACAGGCAGGCAAGCAGGGCCTATTCTTCTCGATCCGAAGAATAACCGATTTCCCTATAGACAATTGCAATTTCATCTTCATTGACGAATCGTACGATTTTTGGGAATTTTAAACACACGATTTTAGACGCACACGAGGAGAATCGAATCGACATTAATCAAAGGAAAAACAGTGATTTCGCATCTTGTAGGAAGATTAAACTTACCTTGGTAAACGTAGCGAGAGTGGGTGGGAGGGATGGGGGGGGGGGGGGGGGGGGGGGGTGGGGGGGGGGGGAGACGTCGACGAAGCGTTTTCGATGTAATTAAAAGTAATTATTAGGTTGAAATATTCTTGAGTCGTGCATTAGTGGGGATTGGCGGAAGGAAGTATCGGAGATATAATAAGATACAAAGAATAGTTTATACGTTCGTATATTCGATAATACAGCGGACATACGTAATACTATACAGATTATGTGTATCCCTGGCAAAGAGCAGCCCGACTCGTCGTCCCAGAAACGCCCTCGGGAGAAAAGTGCGCCTGGTTGGCGGTTAAATCGCGTCTGTCGTAATTTATAAAATTCTCTCCGAGGCCAATTAAATCGATCGGGTGATTATTGTTCCCGGGGCGCGACACTTTTCTCCGGCGGGGAAGTAGCGCATACGAAGCCGGAGAGTCACGTCGCTCGGTACCGTTGCTCGTAAAATCCGTACGGCGATTGTCAGCGGGGCCGCTTCAAGGTGACGAATAATAATAATTTGCAGCGATCCCGCAGAGATAAACCGATAGGGGCCGTGCGCGCACGATGTCGAACTCCTCGAATCTCCTTCGCCAAGCTTTTGGCATCGGGTCGAGAGGTTAGAGGAAAGTTCTAGACTTAGGTAGAGAGATGGGGGAAACACCTACCTAAGACCTAAGATGTACGGCATGCTGACCTGGCGATCTCTCCCCTCCATCCTTCGCTACGACTAGGATTAAAATTGTCAGCTTCAGAAACGGTTAGCTTGATTTTCTTGCATCCATACGAGATTTCCTGGATTCTTTGCTTATAATCGTTGATTATTGTTAGAAGCCAATATGAATTAGTGACTAGATTTCGTCAAATTTTTATTCGCTTAATTGTCATTGAAATAGCAATTAGGAGTGCCGAATGCGCCGAAATGGATTTGGCAAACATTGGTTATCCACTGTAGAGTTTTTATGTCGGGTATAATGTCAAAGCCCCTTTTAAAATTTGATTAACATTCCAGGATTTTTACATTGGCATATTATCAAAATATAATGTTGTTGAGCACTTAATGTAAAATTTAAGTTTCCGATAAAGCGTAACGGTAATATTAATAATGGAAAAATGGCGATTAAATTGCAGCGCAATAAAAGAATTTATAATTAAAAGTCTTCCCTTGAGATGTTGTAAATTAAGTTTACAGTTACTTGGCAATCAACTGTGCAATTTATTGGGTCCCTGTCAGAATGCCATTTGCAGGGATAAAGTTGTTTCGATTGGGAAAAACCCAATACCAGTGTTGACACGTTGTTTCAATTGTTCAAACTCAATCTATGATTAAACATATCATTTTGCCTATCGACAGATTCAGACAAAATTTTTCACTCCAATAAGATGTGGAATTAATATCACATACCGAGGACGTGATATCGCAGTTTAATAATGTTGACGTATCAATTCGACGAGACAAGCATACAATACGATTATACGTTAGCGTCGTGATTTTATCTTCGATATTTGCATTATTAAATTACGGATATAATAAATGTTCAATTTAATAATAACGTAAGGTTTAATATGCATTTTTCATTCGCTGAATTCATCCGTACTTGGCCAAGTCTTTAGTAATAAATATTTAGTAATAAAAGAAAATTTTTTTTTTTTCTTTAACCAATTCTTTAAAGGGTGCGAATAGTTTATTAGCTTATCGGATTGTCTGGGCAAAAAAAAAAACAAAAAATATTAAAAAATTAAAAAATTAAAAATGCTTAATTTCATGCGAAAATTAATCTTTATACACTACGCAATCCTATTAAAATTGTCCGCATCTCTATGGAAATAACAATAATCATAATAATCATAGTAATGATAATGTTGATAGTAATAATAACGATTACGATGATTATGACGATAACAATAATAAAGTAAGTAAGTAAGTAAGTAAGTAAGTAAGTAATACAAGGATTTTGAAATGTATTGCGCTACAAGAGAATGGCGGCATCATGGCAGTACGAAGTATAGGAGCAAACATTCAGGCAACACGAGCATTAGGAAGCGTTTAATAATAATTGGCCTCGGTGCAGCAGAATCCAAGTGTTCTAAGATTCACTAAATATCGGTGTCGGCCTGAAAGTGGCCGAAATGGTAGGGAGCAGCCGGGCAAAGAAAGAGATTTAGAAGGGAGTCGTGAAACGGGTGCGGTCGTCGGTGCGAGGAGTTGGTTGTAAGTACGGTGATGGCGATGCGTAGTGGATTTAGCGGGTTGGTGTTGAAGAGGGTGAGGCGGTGGGGGGGTGGGAGGGCGGACGACGACGAGGGGATAGAGTAATGAAACGAGCCCTAGTGATTTTACAGGAACGGAAATCGAAGGTCGTCTTACGACAATACGGCAATCTCGAGAGGACACGAGATTTTAAGAAGCATACGGTCGGCACGTGCTCACGACGATTATTACTCCTCGAGAGACCCTCATTTTCCTCTAGGATGCGCTCTACACTCACTGTTCCCTTCCCCTCCACGACCGTATCCCAGCCCGAGACGGCCTCGCCAGTCGACGCTCACACTAAGCGTAAGTTTGTCGGGCTTGGCATTACTGATAAAGCTTCCAGGGCACTTTTATAAGTTGTTTAAGGAATTCGTGTTTCGGAGCCTCGTTAAATGGGAGTTCAAATAGTACATAATTTTATATAAGTGAGGCCATATTCCAAATGTATAATAACTTATAATTTTATAAGAAATGAACGCACTAAGAAATATATAAACGATTACGCAAGGCCAGCAATTATGCTTTTAATTTGAATAAAAATTTAATTTGCAAGATTAAACAAGGTACTATTTCAATTTACAACCTGTTTCACCCTTCACACCTCGCTCTCCCCCCCCCCCCCCCCCAATTCAATTTACAAGCTACAGCCCTCCCCATAGCAATTACCCGGAAAATGTATTTCGCAGATTCCATTCGGAATATAATATTGAAAATTTTCTCAGGCAATTTTTTTCTTTTCTTGCTTTGAGTTGGATTATTCATAATTTACAATTTATTTGTTAGGACGATGGAAGTTTTAGCTTTAGATTTTTATTTCCTGACCCATACGGTTCTTCGAATTGCACTTAATACACAGCTAGCGTACTCTCTTGCTTGATATTGACACTTTCGAGTTTACTTTGTAAAAGCTATCTGTAATGTTCCTAATTCATTGTCCATTTCATTACACAAAATTTTTCTCTATCGATATCATTTATTATTGTTTAATATATTTTTTTTTTTTTTACATTTTTATTAACTAGAGAAAGCATTTAATGTATGATTTATTTAACAAATACACACACACACACACACACACACACACACACACACACACACACACACACATATTAAATATATGCCACATAGGATATAGAGTCTCCGTAGAAACGAAATTGCAAAATAACATAATCATTAGTAATTATTTATATTAACTTATAATTTGTGAATAGATTTCAAATAAAATATACGTTTATATAATTACAATAAAATTCCGATTATTAAAACTACTGTGTATTCAAAAGATAATTAACTTTTTTTTTTTTTCGTAATGTAAATATTAGTCTTAAGTTTTATTTACAAATATTTTATTTTACTATCTAAAGAAAGTTATATCATAGTCCAGGTTATTTATCGGTCATACTTATTTTTGGAAAAAAATTTTCCATTTTTATAGTGCTGTTGCATAGTTTCGCTTGCAGCGAATGCTCGAGTCCTTTTTTCGGAAAAAAGAAATGAAAGAAGAAAGAACAACCTCTTATTATAATATTAAAAATACAAATACTATGGGAATAAATGTTCCGGCTGATAATTGTTTTGTAATTGAATGGCCATTAGCGTGACTGCGATGGATTAGCCTATTAAATTATTCATACAATACAGGGAGTCAAAATGAAAGTTGAGCATTATAAACAATTGCCAATTGGCATTTGCGAACAAATAAATTTCTTACTTGTTTTTTTACAGTTATGACGAACCGTCATTACTTAACTTCAATCTTGACGAATACATTCTCATTAGTCATTTTTTACATGGAACGAGCATTTTTTTTTTTTTTTTTTTTTTTTTATAAGACTATAACTTTTCATTTTTTATCGACAATCACTAAATACGTTTTATCTTGCGCGAAAGAGCCGAGCACTTTGCAAGTATAGAATCTCAAAGAATATGAAAAATAAAAGATGACAGGTTCTAATTAATTTATTATACAATATTTCATGTAAGACTTCATATTATTGCTCTCCAAGTCTGTCGATACTTAATCGTTTGGAGAAACAAATGTAAATAAGTACGTGCGCTTGGAATATTTTTAGAACGAGCGATACTGTCCGCGGCAATGAAAGCGACACATTGCATACTCTGTTTGTTTACCCGAAGTCGAGATTTAGTGAACCACATAATGCCGGTTGCGCTGCTCGGTAATACGTATTCGCGCCAAGGGGGCGAGCATGAAATAAAAAATGGCAGGAGACGACTATTATTACTACTGGCAATCTCCAATCGGTATTACGTAACGGTAGACTTAATATCCAGGATGATAGTGGCACCGCAGATTTAGAAATCTCCCGATGCGCGTCGGCTTTTCATCCGCAAGTCCGACATTATATGGAATACTTCATCGCGGTATTAACGAGCGTTTCAAGGTCGCTTTTCCTTCGATAGCGCGCTCGTTTTAACAGCTGTAAATAACAGTAGATACATTGTTGATGAGCATTGCATACTTCCAGCCAATTCAATTGTGCTCTGCAATCAAAATTCTGAACAATTGTGTTTATCTACGTATTTCATTATCCTTGCAAACGATTGTACAACGTTATATCGCTATATTCATCATTATCTTTGGCTTAATAATTTTTTCTATTATATTGGTTTACTGGTCTAGTGGAATAATCCTGAAATTCAAGTTATTCTGGAAGTGAAGGGCGACGTAGTTACATCGGACGTACATTCGATTAAAGAATTTCGACATTAAGCCGAAAGCTCGAAAGCCGCTTAGCAAGACGACAATTAGTCAATTAAAATTCAATTTACAAATTCACTCGGCCACTTCTGATTCCTAAGATTGCAATTATTTTAAGTATTTGGGCATTTTATTATTTCGAACTTCGATTTCATCGACGGATATTGTGTCGCTGATATTTTAAAATTTCAATGATGCTTGAATAATTGTTATCTTGAAAAATGGCAGGAATATTGTGTCACTCCATACGTACTGGCTCTTTATTTATATTATATTATTTTTTTATTGTTTTATTGTTGTTGCAATTATTAACCAAGTGGCTTACGCAGTTTTTATTATATTATAAATATGGAAGAGGGAGTTATTTTTCTGCAAACCTTCCGATAGATTTTAGCGTTATGAAGCAGCGTAAGGATGTGAATATTCGAATGCTCGTGGGATTGATAATGAGAATTTTGTAATTTGATCATGATTTGACCTTGATATGATGATATAAATTAACAGGCGGGATATCCTGGATAAAAGAATCAAGTCGAGCACTTTCTCACGGGGTTTGAGAAAAGCTAAGCCTCGAGAGGGGTTTGGGGCAAATGGCGCTGGCAAAGGGGGTAGGGGTGAGGTGGCTGAGCAGCCGTACACGGAAATGCGCGGATTTGTATTATTGCGCGTAGAGAGACATCATTGTCGCGAGAAGCACTCGCTCGCGCCTCGGAATACAATTAGCAGTAAATTAGCATGCGGCATATCGGAGGTGGCTTCCTCCTCCTAGTCACCGTCGCTGCCGCCGCCGCCGCCGCCGCCGCCGTCTTTGCTCCGTCCGATAATAAAATCCCGCATATTACAATGATTGCATCGGATTTTACAATGGCGCTGTCGACCACAAATTATTAATTTAATGGCCCGCGGCTGCCGCGCATGGACCCGCCACCAGCCGGCCAGACAGCCTCTCTCTCTCTCTCTCTCGCTCTCACACTCTCACACTCTCTCACTCTCTCCCCCTCACCGCTCTGTCTTTTCCTTTATATTTTTCGTTCTCTATCTATCTCCGAGCGAGCATTACTACCTTGACTCCGTGCAGGTGCCCATCTCCTTCCCACGATACTCGCGACTGGGATTTATTTGCATTATTGCCGCCCATGAAGCGTAATAATCTTTGATTTGATCATTGTGGAATGTCTTAGATGCGCGGATATCGAGTAGATTAATTACCATTGACAAGCGATTAATAATTTTATATTTGACTATACTTTTCCAAAACATTACACTTACAGTGCGATACTATAATATCATAACGAGCGATCACCCAGAATGATGGACAATGTGGAAAAATTTTTTTTTTAGGCCGACTCGATATCGTTTTATAATTCAATAGAATATTGCCTGCTGTAGTTTCGCAGTGCAATCGTAATCGTTGAATTTTAATTGTTTTATGTATAGCTTAAGCATGTGTTGCAGTAAATGTTGTGTTATTCGTTGTTTACGATTTGTAACATTACGATTGTAACATAATCGTTGAGCTCAATGCGCGGATTAAAAAAATAGAAATTTGTAATTAATGTGGCAGTTAGAATTTCAATTTTTATCTATAAATTTTAATGCACGGGAATATGGAGGTCAGCATTACTAACACTATCTCATAATAATAGGTATTAACGATCGTAATGCTTTTAATATGAAAATAGTTTTTCCTCGGCATAATCGTCGTTTGTGTCAAGCGATTGGCTAAAAAGTCTTGACTTATACTAACTTCCAACTACGCCATATTGTTACATAAATATTCTAACGATAGCTGGTACAGTATACACTGGTTGCGTATTTCAATCAATTTCTGTCCATGATACCGTGGAATATCTCTCGCTCTTTTAAAAAAGACTTTTTTTTTTTTTTTTTACATAATGAGGAACTAAATATTACACATTCACTTCGCTTGTATATCGGCCTTTTCCAAATGTCCATATAATAATAATAATAATAACAATAATAATACGTTTATGTTACGTACATTATTTCGTACGTCGTTATATTGTAATTATTAAAACAAAACAAAAAAAAAACAAAAAAAATTGTAGTCGTGATCGTGGAGTTAAAAATAACAACAGTACATAGTAAATTAATCATACATTTCTTAAAATTAAGATAAATTCGACAATTTTACCGTTAAAATGCTTAGGTGCGGTAGTGCATATTAAAACTAGTCGAACTATCGAAGAGGCAACCAACTAATGTAAACAAAAAAAATAAGAAAAAAAAAATACGGATGGACTAAGTTTTGGATGCGAAGGCTTTTCAATTAAATTTACATTCACTTCGCGCAATATTGATTGCCACCGATCCCATCCGTTCCAACACGCGATAATTACCACGTTATCTCGATTTCCATCTTACCTCCGTATTAACACGTAAGCCGTAGCAATACGAAAGGATAATAGCCGAAAGGTTAAAAATGAAAGGTGGAAGAAAGAATAATATGGTAAGGGAAGGGATCTTGCAAAAATCTCGAGAAATATGTACTATTCCAACAAAGTAGCAGCAGCTGCCCAACGACACATTTTGTTCTTCCTCCTCCTCGTCATCTTCGTCGTCTTCTTCGTCTTTCTCTTCTTTTTCTTCTTCTTCGTCGTCATCATCATCATCATCATCATCATCTTCTTCTTCTTCTTCTTCTTCCTCTTCTTCTACTTCTTCTTCTTCTTCTTCCTATTCTTCTTCTTCTTCTTCCTATTCTTCTTCTTCTTCTTTACACGCGCAATAAATGTGAAAAGCATTCCATCAGGCAGCATCGGCGCGCAAAGAGAATAAAATCCCGGCGTCCGGCACGAAACTCGATTGCAGCTAGCTAGGCGATTCTTTTGTCGCGCCTCAGAAGCTTCGCTGGAGGAACGCGTCGGGATTTTATGAGTTATGTGACGTTTGTTTTATTGTCATTTATATATAGGCAAGGGGCGAGAGGAGTGGAGGTGGATGGAATGAAGGAACGAGAGAGTGTGAGATGGCCGACGGGCAGTGGGTTGACGGCGAAGGGGTTGATGGCATGATTGTCATGGGGCGGGGTGGGGCGGGAGGAGGAGGGCGGCGGGATGTTAGGCTGTCGTTACCAAGGAGGCGCCACGAAGGGCGAAAGAGGGGAAATATCATTTAATGACAGAGCGCAAATTGGATTCTATTCAGCGGGTTAATTAGCAGCCTCCTTTACTTTGTAAGGCTATTTGACGTTTACGCCTCCTATTGACTTGCGCGCGCGTGCGCGCGACTATGACGAAACGGACATTTACTATTTAGATGTTATTTTGAGATATGTTGTCTGCTGCTTTTTTTCTCGATCATTACGGAAAAGCGGCTGCTGCTTTAATGATGACATTTGGACTTAGTTGGTTGAAGATTAACGAGTTGCCGATAATGTGGGGAAATTTAGATTTCAGCCGTCGTTTGATGGTCCGTGTAGTCTCAGTCCGTGTAGCTCGAGATTCCAAGCGAGATGCTATTGACTATATATAAATATTATTGATTATTTATTATTGATTGTCGAAGGTAAAGAAGTAAGAACAAAATTGAACAGTAGTGACAATAACAATAGGAAGAATAACAAACAAAAGGACATAATGCACAGACCTTACTGTCCAACGAATGGACGTTGCACGATGAATGCTTTTCATAATCATTGGAAAAGCTTTGCAATGATGATGCATAGTGAAGGACGATAATCTTTGTCGAATTGGCATTTGCTTAAATATTAAATTCTCGATCGGAGTAAGTGAAAAACATAATTATGGTTCGGGTTGGGTGACTAATCAATGATTCATGGCTTAACGAGAGCTTAGAGAGTATCGAGACATTTGTTATTGAAAGGAGATAATTTCACTGACTTGGATATCATAAATAATTGCAGATCCCTAATGACTAATGGAGAGTAATATTTCTAAATTGTATGAAAAAATTATATCAAATAATAATGTTTGCTACTCTCGTATATTACGTCCTTTTCTCCCACTAAATGTTTCTTACTCTTTACGTTTGATAGTGTTAGAGCGCGAGAATTGCTTCTACAAATGGATTTTATTTTACCGCAACGGGGAACAATCATCAACACGAAACAAATTCTTCGTAGGTGTGCTTCGTAAAAGTCGAATGAACGACGTAAGCACTACTTTACCATCGAATCCTTTTCTTCCTTTTCGCCTTTTTTGGGAAGAAAAAAAGCGTACTTACTTGGTCGGAGAAGAAGGAAGAGAGAAAAGTCGACGAGAAAGGAGGTCTCCTTTACGTATTAAAATTGTTTGCGATTCACAAAACTTCCATTAAGCACGAGTGCAAGAGAGATATTGAGAATGGTATGGCAGAGGAACAATATCATGTATTTAAGCGAAGAATTTCGTTGGAGGACATAATGAGAAAGGGCGTGGGGAGAGAAAGTATGAGAACGCGCGCGCGCGAGATAGAGAGAGAGAGAGAGCGAATGAGTGAGTGAGTCGAGCGTATGTGAGTGGGTCGAAAGATATTTTGGAGGATGTTGAGTTCATCTCTCTTTCCTTCTTTCTCTTAAGGAACGTGTCGCATCCGAGCAGCGAAACTCTCTCTCTCTCTCTCTCTCTCTCTCTCTTCTCATCGCAGAGTAGACGTCTGGCGCGAGTTGCACTCGCTCGTAAACGCGTCTCGTAACTCCAGGCGTTATAGACATCGCAGGGGTATATAAACGTCTCCTCCTATGTACTTACTGTGCGTCCCCTTCCCTCCTCTCTCCCACGCTACCCTTACTCTCCACACCATCGCGCTCTCTTTCTCTCTGTCTGTCTGTCTCTCTCTCTCTCTCTCTCTCTCTCTCTCTCTCTCTCCTCTCTCGCACGCGCGCACTCTCGCTCATTCTCAAACATACGCGTGCACATGCAATTTCTATTCAATCATTCTTTTGTATTGGTTATGCGTTACGGCTACGTTCCAAAAAGTGTAAAATCAAGATCGACAAACTACTCTTTTTTCTTTTACTTCGCCTTTGCGACACCAAGTAAGATAAAGAGAAGTCGATGAAAGTATTAGTTTTTATTTTTGTCTTATTAGTTATACTTTTCATCTTAGCCATTCCGCGCAACTCCCACCTATGGAGAGAAAAAAGCCATAGAGTCGCCATTGTTTTCGCTGTAATGAGAAGCGTTTGGTTGCTCAGTGATCGACTGCTTTTGCTTTTACGATCCCTTAGGTGCAAAGTCAGCGTGTGTCATTGGATGCGAGGGTGGTGGTTGGAGTCGACTTGTACAGGGCCATCGCTCGGGTGCGCGAACGTACACTTTAAACGTCGTTCGGCTGCACTCTGCTGCGTATTTTCACGCACCGCGGAATCGCGCGCGTCGTGCCCCGTCTTCCATGCCTCCTTGGGTCTTGGCGCGGAGGATAATCGGCCGAATCGGGCCCATGCTGCTTTGATATCCTTCCCCGGCGAGGCTGCGATTGGACGTCTTGCTTTCTCTCTCTCTCTCTCTCTCTCTCTCTCTCTCTCTCTCTCTCTCATCTTCCGCGCGCTGCACCACGCCTCCTTCGTTTCGTCTTCCTTGCTGCTCGCGCTGCTGCAGACATTCCATCCTCGTCGCCGCCGCGTCGTGAGTCGTTTATAAGTGGTGGCTGTACTCCTTCCTATGATTCTCGCGATTCGCGATCGAGCACGCATCCCGAAGGATTCAACAACCTGATCCGACCCGAGGGGCCTTTGGGGTCTCGCTAACCTACCGCCAAGATGTGCCACTCGCCTCGCGGCTACCTCGACACTCAAATTCCCCATATTCCTTTTACCGTGCAAAAATATGAGGAAAGATGGAATCGAAGTAGATTCACAGCGCCCCTTGATCCATTGTAGATATTTCATGAAATTTTTAAAAAATATAATTGTCGTATATAATTGTTGGCAAGTTAAATCCCATGGTGAAATAATCGATTTATTAACCAAGGATTAAAATGCAAAATATATCGAATGTGTTAGAGCGGATATTTCGAGTTAGACAGGTTACCGGGCGGGTAACGAGGGGGTTAACGAGTTTTCTAAAATACCATTTTGAAGGGTCTGGCCGGTAGTGCATAGATGAAAATTAGGAAGCGAGTGTCACGGTTTGGAGGCATCGTCGAGATCGGGAAGATAATTGATTGTAATGTGTCCAATGTATTATCCATGAGATGTCGGCCATTGGAGTTTCAATTTCCATCTTACAAGTGAATAGTGACTAATTGGTCATGGGTGAATCGAGATTAAAAAAACCAAGTCGCAGCATCCCCCGGGTAATGTCTATGGCCCATTTACTTGAAACGAGGATAGAGTGAGGCGTATTGAGATAAGCACGGGGGAGGTAAACAAAAAAGGTAAAAAAGAAAAGAACACGAAAGTGTGTGCGCGCGCGCGCGCATGTATATAAATAAAGATGGGGAATGTTAACAATGGCAAAAAATACATTACATCAACGAGGTCATCAATCAAGCTAAGATATTTCAATGGCTGTTAACCGAGAAACTCGATGCTCCAAAAGTCCCTGCTCTTTTTGTCCACGCGTAAAAAGCAAAAGTTGTTGAACAAATTTATGTAATTATAGATGAAGATCGGACAGCGCCGCTGCTTTCTTCGATGATGCACGACCGTGCATTTATACGTGCGCATGCACTTTTATTTCAAGTCCCTGACGTTGGCAGAATATATAACGTATGATTCGCATACACGTATGGTATATTTTTGACTGTTTTACGTGTTTTACGAGACGAGCGCAGTAAATGAACCGGTTCATACGGCTCGACTGGCTCGCGCGCGTATTTTCGCATTTTTATGGGCATGAAATATGCGAGGTCATTAATAGAATTGTTCTATAGCGTATCTGAAGCTAATATAAAAATTGCATAGTTGCGAGCCGTAAAAACGCGCGCCCGGCTGATTACTATAATAATGATCGCGTAATCGCGAACGTTTCCTCCGTGGCGCGCAATGCATCTCCCGCCCGGCGAGAGATACACTTTTTTTTTATTTTTATTTTCCTTTTTGTTTAGATATTAAGCAGAAATTCCAGCCTTATGGTTTTAGAAAAAGCCTCGCGCTTTTTCTAGCTATTACGTTATTAATAGTAGATTTGTTATTAACGGGCGCGGGAGTGGGTTATACGCTACATGGCATTGCCAATTTTAATAGCTAATTACCGTGTACCGGGCCAAAGCTAATTGCTCCGTCATTTTTTTTTTCTCCCTCCACCTTTTCCTTCATATTCTCTCTCTCTCTCTCTCTCTCTCTCTTTCTCTATCTCTTCTCAAAGTGGTTCCAGTTGGTCGGTCGATGTCGTGTTTTTCGGCTAATTTTTGGGCCGATCGACTGAAATTTCTAAAAATCCGTGCTTTAATGGCTTTCCCGGCTTCTACTCGAGCATCCTTAACATAATGCTCCTCCTCGACTTCATGCTCGTCATACCTTCGGAGCAGCCACACACTCCAACGATCGATACGCCTTTATGTTTTTCTTGTCTTACAAATCACGCCACTATACACTTATTTTTTACTACACCCGAGTCTTAATTAATAAATTGAGATAATTGCATTTGTTTTTTATATACTCTTACGAAAGTATATAAAACACATATAATCTAAAGTTATTGGACAAGGTTGAAAAAAGGATTTTACAGCTTGGCAAGAAATCGGAAGAATATATTACAATGCCCTGTAAATTTCACGAGCGATCGTATATTCGTTATAGGTTTATGAAAAGGGGCAACACCTGCCACGCTCATAGACGACTAGATATCGACTAATAATCCCGACCCGAGCGAGTTTGCCTTTTTTCTTTTCCTCTCTCGGCTCTCTTTCTCTCTCTCTCTCTCTCTCGCTCTCTCAGCTCTCTCAGCTCTCTCAGCTCTTTGTCTGTCTGTCTGTCTCTCTCTCTCTCTCTCTCTCTCTCTCTCTCGCAGCTCTCTCTCAGTTCTCTCGACCCAGTCTCTCTATCCGGCTTCGATGTTGCACCAATTGCTCACCGATCTCAACAAAGTTTCGGCCGAACAAGGACTTTTCATTTGGCGAAAAACGCGCGAGACGAGGTTCTTCTGGTGGAGCCTATGGGGCGGGCCCCCGTCACTACTACGATTATAAAAAAAAGTCGATGCCCCGGGAAAGGTCCGCCGATACGTCGATTGCGTACACATGCGTCCGAGATATCCTGTAGCCACATATTCGTGCTGCCGGCCGGGAATGAAAGTACTACGAAAATTATATGCCGGATAATACGGGAAAGAAAATAGGAGCAAAAGTAAGCTGACCAAGTGAGCGAGCGAAAGAGAGAGCGAGAGAGTGAGAGTGAGAGAGATAGAGGGGGCATGCCATGGTAGACACCTGTGTCGAGAAGGAGAAAGAGCAAGCGAGCGAGAGAGTGAGTGAGAACTGAAGATAGAGATAGGTACATGTGTATATATATATATATATATATATATATATATATATAGAGAGAGAGAGAGAGAGAGAGAGAGAGAGAGACCATAACCGCAGAATTTAATGCATACCCGCTCATTCGCGGCCCGCCCGGCAGACAAACTATATAATACGCGAGAATGAAAGAGCGAGTGAGAGGGGGTGGAGGAGAGGCGAGGGGCCCCAGACGAATTTTATAGGCTGTTCGGGGTTTGGCTTTAATAGCCGAAATTCCGCGGAGCGCATCACGTCGTCATGCTCTATCTCTCTTCCTCCTTCTTCGGCCATCTTTCGCAGACTCCATTTCTGTGTGAGACTGCAAGGCGTTTATCTTTTTTGGATTTGTCTGCCTCCCACCCCTCTCCTCTCGCACTAATTCCCTCGTTCACTCTCGCTCTCTCTCTCTCTCTCTCTCTCTCTCTCTCTCTCTCTCTCTCTCTCTCTCTCTCTCTCTCTCTCTCTCTCTCTCTCTCTCTCTCTCTCTCTCTCTCTCTCTCTCTCTCTCTCTCTCCTGTTTTCTATCTATCTGTCTTTCCCGTCCACCCCACCACCTTGACCGCCCCCTGCATCGGTTAGCTCTCTTTCTTTTGTTCACGTCTCCCCGGTGTTATCGATTTTTCGAACTCGCACTTGCGCGAGCATGTGCCGGGTCTATTTCCCTCAATTGTGGGCCTTGTAGGACCTCTACGCGGCGAATATATGTTATTAGGCGACGACTTAGTCTTAAGCCAAGTTAAGTCGGATTTTTTCGTTTCGTGAAATGATACGGTTTAAGCGTGTATCTAGCATTGGCCACAGATATTTTTGATTTTGCTATTGGTTTCGTGACTCGGGGGCTTCTCTCATAGATTGTACATAGAGAGTCTCGATTCCTCCACCCCCTCCCCCTCATCGTCATTCGCCAGCGCCGCCGTAGCCGCTCGTCTCACCCCTCTCCCGCCCGTTCTCCTTCCTTATTCTTTTCCTGCGTCATTTCTTTTTTCTCTTTTTCGCCCCTTTTATTTAGTACTCCCGACAGGTGGTAATAACCGCTTGCGAAACGGATTTTACAATTATGTTGTAGTTAGACGGGGTTCCAGTGTATTAAAATTTTCGACGGGGGAATCTTTGCAGACGTTTATATTGTATTATTATAGTTCTAAAACTTGGCGCGCTGCTTTGTAAATGAAATTGTCTTGTAGAAAACATTTTAAGTCGTATTTACCATTTAGACGCGCAGACAACCGTCCACACTTTTCTTCACTCTAACGCTTTCCTCACGATTCACCTGCCTCGCTCGCAACTTACTCCCAACTCCTCACAACAAATAAACAACAAATAGCCATTTGTCCAAGTTCCCTGTATCCGGCCGAACAAATCGATCGCTCATTCTCATTCCATTTACATTACAAGTCCATTAGAATGCTTTATCGATTAATCCGTCAACGGACGAATTTGGTATTCGCCATTAGTAACCGAGCAAAGATCAAATTAATCGATAGATGTCCGAGATCTTTTGAAAATCACGACTCTTGCGCTTGTTTATTCCTCCTTGCATGTCGCGGCGAAAGCAACAAGGTCATTCTTTGTTGGCAACAGCTCTTTTACCCAAACTTCTAATGTTAATCGTAATTCATTCATTGTAATGGGCGTAAGTGGCGCATTAGATCGCGAATTGTCGTTACAATTTACCAACAAACATTCGAAATACTTTATGCTAAAGCAATTCGAAATACAATCATAATTTGCGGCTATAATTCATAATTAAGAAATGATATGATAATTTAAATTAAATGAAATTAAATGAAGGGAAATGAAAATAGAAACAAAACAAAGCAAAGCAAAACAAAGCATAACAAAGCATAACAAAGCATAACAAGGGAAAACAAAACAAAGCAAAACAAAGCAAAACAAAGCAAAACAAAACAAAGCAAAACAAAGCAAAACAAAGCAAAACAAAACAAAGCAAAACAAAGCAAAACAAAGCAAAACAAAACAAAGCAAAACAAAGCAAAACAAAGCAAAACAAACAAACAAACAGACAAACAAACGAATCAATAAATAAATAAACAGAAATCGATTGCCAGGAATCGATATCGATGAAATCGATAGTTTCATCGATTTCCAACATCGCATCCCTTCCCCTTGGATTCTATCGATCTACCTTACAACAATTACTGCTCGAGGCACATCGACCCGCTAAAATTATCCAACGGGCGAGGATATGTCGTCGTCCTTGCGACGTATCCTCGTACGGTCATATTATAAGCTCGAGATCGGCTGGAGGAAGGACGAGGGCCAGAGCCAAGCTTGTGCCAGCCACTCGGTCAAACGTCTCGCTCCTGGCGATTCGATGCCGCCTCCCCTACGATGCCGTTTTATTGTTGTTGTTGTTGTTATTTTTTTTTTTTTTTGTTTTGCGAGCTGGGGGCGCGGGAAAAAGGGCTTCGCGGATCGCGGAACCGCCGAAAACGAGGGGCGTAGGGCAGAAAGTCAGCTCTCCTCGCGATATACACTCCCGGATTATACAAGGTTTCGACGCATATCGCCGTCTTCGGTAATCGATTCGCCGCCGCCGGGGCTAAGGTGGAAGAAAGCATAGAGCCAAGACGCCGCGGTTGGTAATATCAAACGCGGGGTTCGCCTTGTATGGATTCTGTTACTAATACGGCCCGCGGGTGCTTGCCGAGGGTGGGCAATGGGGACGAAGAAGGAAGGAACCCCCTTCGCTGCATATTATCCGATGCCACCAATAATGCGGCTAATTGAGTTAGGCCGGGTGTGCCCCTAAGCTGATATGCAGCTTTATATTAGAGAGAAGGTAAGGATTGCACTCGCGTATGTTCATCTTCACCTGCAATATGCATTGGATATCGTGATATTCGCATTACCATCGTCCCCTAACAACCACCGACCACCAACCACCACGGCAATGTCGTATCTGTCATTGTGTCGGCAAATATATATAGGCAATTGTATGCTTAAGATTGATCTTTGGATTTCGTTTAATTTTAATTCGACAAGGCTGGCAGCAACGCCTGTGCGACACTTTGTTTACCCGCGCCAAATACCGAAAAGAGCGACAACGCTCTCAAGCCATTACATTTGGAGAAAGTCATATCTTTGTCTCTATTCAAACCATCTTTTTCATGGTATTCGTACTTGTTCTTAGAGAGATTATAGTCGAGTTTGCCAAGACTGTTTGTTTCATAGTTGGAACATGTCCTTACCATTAATAGGACTCCCCAATGACACTTGGGCAAGTGCTTTAATAGATTAAATTATCACAAAAATAGATGAGGATTGTGCTTATTCCGAGTTCTTATGAATTGCCGCTCGTAACGAACGAAATCTCAGCATTATTAATATAATGCACAAAATGAAGTGGTAAATGATATTCTCAAAAATTTTTTCAAACGGCTGTAAATTATTTTACGCTTATTGAGGTCTCAACCTCGCGCACTTGACTTTCCCGTACAAAGCGTACAAGAGCTAAACTTTGAAATGAAGTATTTCAATTTCAAGCAACGTTGCGTGCTCTCCCAGTGAATAACTTTGAAATTTCTAGGAATGTGTTTAGCTTTATTGATTCTAGTTTAGCACCTCCTTAAGCTCGCTTAAGTAAAATCCAGCAAGGATTTGTCGAGCGGCTCTTTACACGTCCCACCGATCGCCAATATCAGCAGCACGCGCGCCCTAACACGCACACGCGCACACTCACCATCGATTAATAAATTCTCTTTACGAAACGAGAGAGAGAGAGAGAGAGAGAGAGAGAGAGAGAGAGACAGAAGGAAAAATTATGGGAAAGGATTAGGTAAAATCGAACGTTAGAGAGGCGGGGGCGGAGCGGAGCGGAGGGGGGCATTGGCAATGGAACGTTAATAATAATACGCTACGACGAGTCCTTCCATAGGATTTCATACGACCATATCCTTTTGAGCGCAAAACGAAAATCTTGAGTGACTGGCATGCGCGTGTATTGGCGTATGTTCGAGCATGTTTGCACATAGTCGAGTGCGCCAGCATTTATTTTAGTACGTTATATTTATGTCCCTGTGCGTGCGTTACTTTAATTAAGTATGAGCGATACTTCATTGAACCTATTCGCGCTTGCCCCGGAGCGTCGTCAAGATAGCGGCAGATGCCAGAGAGAGAGAGAGAGAGAGAGAGAGAGAGAGAGGGATAGAGAAAATTGCATCCTTGCGAGAAGAGGTATTAATCCTGTTGCCGGGCGATCGATGAGCGTAATTTTTTATATTGCGCATTGTAATGTAATTTAATATTATCGATGCGGCACATTCTAATTCCATTTTTAAATATCCTTCTGTCTTTCCTCTCCACCCTCTATGCCGGTCATCCTCTTCTATCCTCCTGTAATTTTCATACGAAATTATTATTTAACTTTTAAATTAACGACGTCCGGCTTAGCCGCTCACGTAGATTCCTTATTGTTTACAAAAATAACAACCTTTTCATTTATCGTTTCAACGAAAGCAAGACGCTACTCGCGCGCGCGCGCGCGCATGCAAAGAGCGACCGATTTAGTGAGAGAGGGCAGGCAGGCAGGCAGTCAAAAAGGAAGGCAAGCAGCGCACGTGCTCGCACACCAATATGGACAAAACATTGTAAATCTGGAAGATATTCGCGTGCGGTCAGAGGCAGGAGGGCTGTATGGACACAAGTGTTTCATAAAGTTAAATGCGTGCCTCGCGCAAAACGCTCCGACTTTTACTTTGACACGTCGCTCGGGCATTTTAAAAGCGCCGCGCACACAATTGAATCACTGACTGTATTTCATGGCGGCATCAATGCACCGTGCCGCGGAAAGCCATAAATCCTCGCCGAGTCCGTCCATCATCTCCGTGTGGGATCGCCGCGAGCGATAAAAATGCCCGGGACCCATTAAGCCTGGGAAATGGCAAAAAAATCTGCGGAAAAATGAGAGCGCGATCATCGTCTCGGTCTCTGGCTGGACTCGTCTATCCCTACACAGACGCAAGAACGCGGGCGCGCTCGCGCCAACATCCATATGCACACGCATGCGAGGCGCGTTTTATGCCTTAGGAGGTAGGCAGATTACGTTAATTGTCAGCCGGCGGGAGCAAATTGCCGACTTTACGTCTCTCGTCGACGGCGCGCGGCCTCGTCCGATTAACGACGACGGCACTCAGTGACGGATCTTGGGCGAGAGTACGGCTGATATGACGTTGATGAGTGGGTGGGCGGGTGAGGGGGATTGGGATGGGGATCGGGTGGGTGGAGAAACGATAAGCGACGAACAAGCTTATATTATAATTGACGGATATTACGACATAGCCGGGATTATCGGGAAAGCAGTGGGGACGATCGGTTGATTTAGCGGTAAATGCGAACATTGGCGAATCCATGATGCAACATCGAATTAATCGCTTGCGCCAATTTATCGATCTGTAAATATTTATTGGGTCGTGGGACTAGCCGTCGAGCATCGATATATTATATTTACTTTATTTATCGCGAGCAGCGGCTCGATCCATCCATGTTATTGCCGACCTGCCACTAAATACACGACACCGTCTCTATTTATTTGAACTTATTAAAGGGAACGTTGTTTACTCGTCCATTCGCCGCACAATTGTTTGCGCGTCAAATACTACGAGGTGTAAAATCGAGAGCTGCCATTATAAATAACAATTACTTTTCAATTGATGGCGTGAATCGATGCAGCGGAATGTTCATTCTCGTGTGATTCGAGCGGCCGGGCGATCATTGCCATCCCAAAGCTTTAATCGCGGTTGGCGAGGCGGATGTCACGCTCCCTCAATTTATCTTCAAGGTTCTTTAACGATCCAAATCATTCATACACCACGGTGAACAACGATGGACCATGGACCATTCCATTTGCAAGGGCGTAGGTTGAGGGAGCGAGGGTGTGGGTTGGTGGTGATAGGGGGAGGCGACGAGGACGTGCGCGTCCTCGTCATCGAGAACAGATGGCTGTTTTGATGCGAGGAACGTGGTGAGGAGGGAACTGGGTGGGATGCGGGGCGGTGCTGGGCACGCGGCTCGCATCGGGCCTTAATAATAGAGGGGCGGATGGCAAAAAGTGCGAGAGAACGGAAGCCGAGGCTAACGCGCGCGACAGTCGCAGCGGTCCCTTTGAACCCGGGGAACCTGCGGCTACGCGCGACGACGAAACGCGATCACCGCCACCGCCGCCGCCGCCGCCGCCGCCGCCCGCACTAATACACCACTCTCCCCTCACCCTTTTTCGTCGGCTCAACGCCGGCTCTCCTACCCAAGGAAGTACCATAGGGATTCGCGGTTTTTTTTTCTCTCCTCTGGCCCCGATCATTTTTCGACCTTCGCGTAGTTACCCGCATCGACGGATTATCGCGCATGAGAGTACACGACGGCCGATCGTCGATG
>NW_011948416.1:4508149-4509623 GCF_000503995.2 Ceratosolen solmsi marchali | reverse complement strand
GATGAGAATGGGCACGGGAGGAAGACGACGGCGATGCTCTCCGCCTCCCATAGCCATTGCTCCTGGCCTTGGGAAGATTGGGTGGTTTCGAATTACATGGGTATATTAAATGCCCGGTAGATTAGTAAAATTCTATACGTCGTGGGAGCGATTCGGTGCGAGGAACTTTAAGTTAATTAATTATCCCCTAGGTTCGCGCCTACGAATTGTCCTAGGCGCGATCCCACCTGGGCTTTTCTTATCTTTTCGTTTACTTAACTCGAGGCTTTTCTTAAATTTGCGATGTACACTTGTTTAGTATCGATTAATTAATATCGATACTTAGATGTGTGCGTATGAAGGGCGCACCGAGACATAAAATTTTATTAACGATTTTCTTTTTTGTTCTGTTTCAGGTAAGCCATTGCGAATGAATCCATATTCCTATCTCTTAGTTCAACCGGTATTGCAGTAAGTGCTTTAGCCGATATTATTAATATTATTAATTATTAGTATTCGTTATTGACCTTTAAAGCCGTTTAAATGAATACGTGTATCAAAAGTAACTGATATTATCGAACTCTCCAAACTCCTAAGGCATTAATTAATTGTTCCGGTGTAAAAAAATTTCAATTCATCATCGACATTATTATTATTGTGTGGAGATTTATCGTGTAATATCGTGTACGGAAGGTTGCCACGTAAAGTGTCTTCTTATCCCATAATGGGAGATATGCATTTGGTAAACAAAGTCGCCCAGCCAATTCCCACAGGACTTAAAAGGAAAAATTCAGCCCGCCCTAACATCCCGTTCCCACCTCCGGATCGACGGTCGAATATGCCCTGGAGCATAAATCTCAAGGTCATTCCCAGCCGTTACGAGGGAATGGAAAGTGCAGCTTGCGCGAGGAAGTAAAGTCGCAAAATTACGCGACTTATTGCCTTGTGGGGCGGCGGTAGTCGGCGGACACAAAGGATACCGCGCCGTGGGCCCATGGATGTTTTTGATACCGATTAACGCCGCGACCCTAATAAATAAGGAAACGTCGTTAAAAGGCATCGAGCGGGCCCCACCGCCGCGCGCGCGCTCGCTCTTTCACGCACGAGGCCGAAGTTAGTCGATTTCGGCTTCGGTTAATTGAGATTTTCGAGGGATGCTACGTCCTCCTCCTCCTCCTCCTCCACCCCCCCTCCACCCTCCCCCCCCTCCCCCCTCCAATCCCACTACCTCTCCATAGCATCTCTCCTGCTCCCGTCGCCGCTATTTGCCCCGGCACGTTTAATTCATCCGCGCTTTTTATCGACGGGCGCAACCTCGGCACTTTTTCTTTTTCTTTTTCGGCTAGATACCTTAATAAGTTGCGGGATTGCGTGGCTGTTGGTTGGCTTTTTGCTTTTTAATGTTAGCGTGAACCGCGCGTAGCAAGTCCGGTATACAATGTAAATTATCTCGTAGCCAAGTGTTTTAGATTTACTTACTCGCTTGAAGAGCTAC
>NW_011948416.1:4497208-4508139 GCF_000503995.2 Ceratosolen solmsi marchali | reverse complement strand
TCCCCCTTCGACCGTAAGCTCCTTATAATTGTAGGAATCACATTTTCCACACATTTTTATACATCACATCTACACTTCCTGACGCATCGAATTCCGAACACGCGTTATCTTCCCAGCAACACCCTAAAAATCTCGGGTATTAAAAATTTATTGCCCAAGGGGGAGAAGCGTCCGATTATTCTGGCACATTGGACGGCTCAAATCAAAGCCCCATCATCCCCGACGATTCGCGACAATCCATTAAAAAATCCTGCAGACTCTTGGAGCTCCGTATGCACAATCACCGTCGTCCGACCCTCGGGCCATTAGCCGAGAGTTTTAATAATAGCCGAGTCGCACTGGCCCGTGCAGACGCGTGCAGCATTGGCACCCACACGACCAACATTGTAAAATACGACGTGTGTGTTGTAGTTGGCGTTGGGGTCCTGTCGCGTAAATGGACCCTCCGCTTGGCGAGCAAGTGTCGAATCGCGAGGGCGTGAGAGTAAAAGAGCCGACGAAAGGCGGTGGTACGCAAGGTGGATAGCCTCTCGAGGTATCGCTTTCAAATATCCAACGTTGTTGGCGCGGTCTCGCGACGACGGGGCGGGGATGTGTGACGAAGGGCACGGTGCGCGAGGCGTACGAGAATGGCAGACGCAAGGCCCAAAAATGGATGGGACACACTCGATCGCGATTCGACCTTCTACGAGTGAATTTCGATTTAATGCACCAGAACTGCAACGTGGGTGGTTAAAACTCGACGGGCCACTTGGTAGCGGAAGGGGCGATGGGAGGTGAAAGTAGAGAGAGGTTGAAGCGGAAATACCAGGAGGCGGTTTCTCGGTAGCGGGCCTCTCTCGATCGTACGGACGGGCGAAAATTACGACGGGATGCGGCGGAGTCGCCGATTGATACGTCAAAATGACGGACGCGCCAGGGCCGTCGGTAATTTGGCCCCAGGCCAACTAGTAGACCAAGATCCTCCATGTAGCCGTGGAAGAGGTAAGAAAGAAGTGGAAGACTGGTGATCCAGGGTGCCGATGTTCCGATCGGCGGGGCCTTCTTCGAGGAGAAGAGAATACGTAGTGTATTATGGTAAAACCACGGTAATGGTGCTGTTATGCATGCGCATAAATATGGGAAATGATGCCTTAACGAAATGTTCCTTTGGGCCCCAGGCCTCGTTTAACAATTCCATGTAAACGATGTAAAATTTATATTAAAAGGGCATTTAGAGTTGGCGTTACATGGCGGTAAGAGCTGTCGAGGGAGCGATACGTGCGCCTTCATTGATTGGTGTAAGCTCGGCTTAGCCGATAGATCGGTTTTCATCTTGAATTACCAAGTGCTTAAGTGATTAAGGCAGTATCAGCATTTTAATATGCATATGTATGTATATGTATGTACATATATATATATATATATATATATATATATATTTAATGTATTTGGAAAGACGTGGATAGTAGATTGAGAGGTCATTGGTTGCGATAGTATGTAATTGATGTATTCAAAATAATTTGATTGTATGTTACATTTGAATGGTCGAGATATCGTTGAATCTGATTGGTATTGTTGAATAATTAAATTTTTTATTGCAAAATTATTGTAATGCCGACAATTTATCGAGCTTAAGCGGTGGGATAATATAAAGTAAACTTTGTTGGCCAGAGAGAATTAAGGTAGCGATTATTTTTACTACTACAAGGTTATGCAAATCTAGAATTAAGAGCCCCATAGGATATACCTTGAATTATACAAGATAGAACTGAATTTGCATAATCTTTTCATTCGAAAATATTGAATTTAAACTCAACGAATTCTTACATTGTAAATGATATGTAATTTTGATTTCATAAAATATTTATTTAATTCCGTCCAAGCACGCAATCATGGGAAATCAATCCTTTTTCATTTCATTTCTTTTTTTCCCTCTTTTTATTTAACTGCACCGAAATGCTACAAAGATTAAAATTACCATGCCAGCGAGGTGATTTTAAGCCGCAGATCACGTCACATCCGGTAGGCCAGAAAGAAGAATGCGAAGAACCGGAAAACTCGCGTGAAGAGCGTAAACGTAGTGGAAGGAAACCGAGAGATTACGAGATCCCAGAGCGAGCAATAATATGGGATTTGGGCAGCCGAATATCTCTACTTGATCTTCGAATCTTAAAAATTGCTGGACCAGCATAAAAAGCCATCGTAACACGACGAAAAAGGTACGGGCAGACAAGGAGAGAAAAGCGAAGAAAAAATATTGTAAGCGAGACAGATAGGCGGCGCGCGGGGTAGGGGATCTTCCACGAATAACGCTGGATGCATTGCGTGACCGACTCGCGCGCAAGTTCCCAAAATCTCGCCCCTCGCACGTCACGCGCGCACGCACACGCGCGCGCACAAACACAAACACAAACACAAACACAAACACAGGAACAAGAACAAGCACGAGCAAGAGGAAGAGCACGAGCACAAGCACAAATATCTTTTTGCATTATATCTGGGCCCGGCGATGCCCCGTCGCTCTCTTACACGTATTATCGGATGTATTATAATAACGGCGCTTCTCCCTTTTTATTTCGTAATGTTACAAAGCGGCCGATAATTGGGTTAATTAGTGTGCCTCGGCTCGACCGACGCTGGATCATCATCACGAGACGGCGAGGCCCCTACGCTTCCCTGTAATCTCGATCCAAAACTCCCTGTGTTTCATAAAAAGAAAACGAAAATGAAAAAGAAAAAAAAAACGCGCCGCACGTACTTTTTATGCGATTTTCCTGGCTTTCGTACGGCCGCGATACACTCGGAGATAGCCCACGCACAGAGTAGCAGAGCATTAGACTCTTAATCGGCCGTTGGCTTTCCTCGCCTCTTATTTCATCCCGAAATCGGCATCATCGCACGCGCACGCGAGCTTTTTCTCGTACTTCCGTACCGATTGATGAAAATTATTCGCCCGCCCGTGTTATCCTCTCCGCAGCTGATCGCGCACCTCGTTAAATCCTTACATTAATCATTCGGTGGTTTACTTTGATGATAAATATCTACACCTGCATCCGCTGTGCTAATTACTAATTACTGGACAACAATGAATTCGTACGTCCGCGCGTACCCAACGTTCATTGGCTTAGCCGAGGAAACTCTGAAGCACCGCCGCAAGTCTCTCGACCATCGACGTACGGACCTCGCGCCTCCCACCCCCCCTCCGTTTTCCCACAATTATAACGTCTCATCAGAAATCATCTCGCTATCTGGCGTTGATGGAAACGGAGCTCGAAGAAGACGTAACAATTAGGAGGACTAGACAGGCGAGTCGAGTCGAGTCGAGTCTGCCGGACGAAGCATTTCTTCCCCGAGTGTACATCTCGTGCGGGTCATCTCGCGCGCACGAGACGTGCATTCGACGAGGAAATTTTCTGAGCGTTTTTTTTTTTTTTTTTTTACGCTCGTGTATTATCCACAGCAAGGCCTTTCTCACAATAAAGTAGACGATGATAGGTGTTACTTTCACAAAAGGAGCTTGGCCGCGCGAATCCTGGCACGTCGTCTCAAGCGGTTTGATGTGATAATCAAGCGCACTTTCGTTTGCTCATTAAGACCAGATGTTGCTTTTAATTCGCACTTGGTAGTTATTAGCGACGAGAGCGCGTTTCTTGGATTTCCGGAGTCTCTCGTCGAGCGATCGTCCCGGCAGGTATCGCCGCTCATCCAATGCTCTTACGCAATGCCCGTCTTATCCAAGAGATTGACAAAGGAACTCGAGCAGCGGCACTCGATGCCTCTGCGTTTCGTGAATCCTGCGCGCTCCAATTCATTTGATCTTTTGTTCGCTCATAGGGGGAATAATAATAATAATAATAATAATAATAATAATAATAATAATAATAATGATAATGATAATAATAATAATATTAGCCAAGGCATTATATGCATAAGCAAAGTAGGAATAGGCGCGAGTCCTGCTCGTAAAACCTTCTGAACATTCTGAGCGAAACATCGAGATTTCCCATCGTGTATTCCGCCACGGCGCATCTCCGTACGGCCAAATGCAAAAATTCCGCATACTCTCGTGTATGTGCGTACACACAAACGCACGCGTATACGTTCTCCTTTTTCTAAAGCACGATCGATCTCGTAAATCCAGCTCCTCTCTTTCTCTCTCTCTCTCTCTCTCTCTCTCTCTCTCTCTCTCTCTCTCTCTCTCTCGATTTTACAACCCACCACCCCACCTCCTCTCCACACTCCGGGCTATATAGCGTGTAATTTCATCGATCGTTTTTTCTTCCACTCTCTCTCTCTCTCTCTCTCTCCCATCTTGAACACTCGTTCGACACTCCGGCGGCGGATTGTATTATCCCGGTAGTTAATGCTATTTCGCGAGTCTCTCTCTCTCGCTCTACCGCTGTAGTTCTTTGACGAGTTTACGAGCGGCGCAAGAGCGATTCCTCAACTTCCAACATGTGCATGCGCACGTAAGTGCGTGCGTTTGTGCGTGCGTGCGTATGTTTATGTATGTGTGTGCTTGTGAGTGAGAGAGAGAGAGAGAGAGAGAGAGAGATATACAGTGTGAGCGAGAAAGTGAGAGAAGCGTTATACGTTAGGAATGTCTCGGACAAACCGACAGACGAACGGATGGACGGACGGACGGATGGCTCTCGGGTTCGTATCACCCTCTGCGATTTCTTCTCCTCTCCGCATCCCTCTCACTCACTCACTCTCTCTCTCTCTGTCTCCGTCTTCTTTCGCCCCGTTAACCACCCTCACCCTTCACTCTGTCTCTCTCTCTCACTCACTCACTCACTCACTCACTCACTCACTCACTCACTCTCTCTCTCTCTCTTTCTCTGTCTGTCTGTGTCTCATTCTCTCTCTGCCTGTATCTATCTATTTATCTACTCGTCTCTCTCGCCAGTCGCTGATTTATGCCCGACGTTACCTTTGCCAATAGATTTATATCCTGATATTTATTATTCGGAATATTATCGCGCGCGTTTATTGCGTTAGTCCAACTCAGCCTTATTTCGCGAAAGTACAAAAACTTGTCTCTTGTTCTCTCCTGTTCCATCTCTGCAATTTTGCAGCGGTCAAACGAAATATTTTCAGATAATTGCGTTTGTCAACGAAAAATATTACTTAATGATAAAATTACGTCTTTGAAAGACGACAGGACATGAGTCGGAAAAAAAAATAATAATAAAAAAGAAGAAAAAAAAATTGAATACCAAGGATAATGATATTCCGATGACGAGGAAGGGGCTCGCGTAATTTAACAGGATGTCGAGTCTATATTGACAAATATTTCACTACAACATGACTTTTCGTATTTTTGTTCGTACGTAGGGACGCACGTTATTGTGGGCTACTACGGTGCTCACTGTAATTTTTCCTTTTTTATCTTAAGAAAATTAACGAGAGGTCGATAGGATACAAATAGTTGGCATTCGAGATAATCCATTATTAGAATTTACAAAATGGGAGCACATGTTCGTTAAAATAACTAAGCATTTTCAAATGCGTTGCGTTGCGATAATTCAATATAATAGAATAGTGCTGAAGTAACGGTATTTAACACCTTCTTAAATATTATTTATGGCTTATTAATGAAATATTGTTTCTAGAGTCTCTGACTTTACACAGAAATGGTAGTTTGCCGCACAAAATACTGTGCGCATAAGAAGACAGATTGAACAAGCGCAGTGCGCGAGGCACATTGGCACTGTCGTAGTACACAGACAGGCGATATTACAAGCCAACATGAATTATTGCCTAATGGCAGTTGTACAAGTGCGATAGATATAATGAGCTTGAGACTCGATAGAATTATTCATGCGAATTACAATTTAAATAAGCCTCGTGTACCTACATATTAAATCGAACGGAATCGAACGGAATCGAACGAAATCGAACGAAATCGAACGAAATCGAACGAATTCGGACGAAATCGAACGAAATCGGACGACACGAGGGCTGTCGATGGTAAAGACCAAAGCCAAAAACAACGTTGGACGTACGTAAAAGACCCTTTCATTTCTCTGCTTATATCGATTGCAATTGTGCGTCTCTGTTGTTGTTTTTGTCGTTGTCGTTGTCGTCGTTGTCGTTGTGGTCGTCGTTGTTGTTGTTGTCGTTGTTGTTGTTGTTGTTGTTGTTGTTGTTGTTGTTGTTGTTATAAAACTAGGAACGTGCATTAATGTCGCATCTTTTTAAAAAACAAAGGAGAAGAGAAAAAAAAATACTTAAAATTATCTGGGCTTGACTATTTTCGTAACGTCAAGCATGACCCATTTGGTTGTACTACATATGACATTAATCGAGGCTATTTTAATACGAGCAAAATTAGCGTTTGCGCGTATGTAGGGAGGGAAAAAAAAATTTGATTCTAGTTTTACAATGGTTATAACTTTACAAGCTACGATTTATCCTTATTGGAATTTTATCTCTAACGCGCTTTTATACAGCGACAACAAATTTCTTTGCGTACCATTAACTGTTAATCTTGATTTTTCGCGCTTAACGAATAATTTATTCATAAACGAAAGTGCAATAATGCTAAGAATAATGCTTGTTTGCCGTTCAAGCTGCAATCATTGGTGCAGTTATTGTTTCGATTACAGCTTGGCCAATAAAAATGATTGTATTATAATTTTTCTGACTTATGAACCAATAAAATAGTTTTTTTTGTTGATTTTTTTTTTTTTTTTTGTTTTGTTTTGTTTTGTTTAACAGCTTCCAAATGTAATTGCCGAGAGGCGGAAAAAAAAGAGAGAGAAACAAACCAAGTAGCTTGATTTGCAAAAGCGCAGACATAAAATCATGATTTTTCGTTCCATAATAGATCATTAAAATTTCTCGAGCTATTAACTTTACCTCTTAATTTTATTGGTCATCTTTTTGTAGTCCTTATTCTCTATTTTTATTTATCCTCTCGTATTATTTAACTCCCTCTCAGCCTCTATATTATAATATACTTATCAGTTGATTTATACATAATTGCAAAAATCCGAGTTTTTCGAGCGCAATTTAAACAAGTATATCGAATTTCGTAACCAATCTATCTCCGGATTGGAAAATGCGCGCTGCCAAGCGATTTGAAGAGTCAATGATATTTGTTGGCTCAGTTTTAGTGAGAAAAAGCGAAAAGTGCTGGGAATTGGGATTAAAATTGATGCAATTTTAATGGAGAAGCGTTGAGAACCGAATGGTGTTGCAACATCTCGACTGTCCTTTGCTCATCTCTAAGAAGAATCATTTCCTTCGATCTTCGCTGTCAAACGTATTGTAATTATTTGTACGTAGGGACAGTACGGCTACCATAGGAGCAACAAGGAACACTGATTCCCCGTACCAGACTTTGAGGCCCAAGACTCTCGGCGACAAGAGCTTACCACTCGGGTGCACAAGGAACGCATGCAAAGAGTCTGAGAGAATGAGTGACCGATTGTGCGTGTTTGTCTTTGTTTGCGCGCGCGCGTGTGCGTGCGTGCGTGCGTGTGCGTGTGTGTGCGCGTGTGTGTGAGATAGATAGAGAGAACGGGTTGTGAGCGGTATTGGAGGGGCGGGGAGGGGAGCAAAACGTCGCGCACGTGCGCATAGGAGGCAGGACGCGTTCCGAGATCTTATATATACGTGCGTTACGCGCGTCCGCGCACGACCGTATATTTTGCCGCGGACGTTAATTGCGCGCGGGTGACGAGGAGGGTCACGTGTGTGCGTGTGCGTGTGCATGGCCGACGGTCGGGGATTAGTCGTGGATTGTCGCGGACGCGCGAACAATCGATTTCGTAATTTATCGTGATCCGGGTGGAGGCGAGCCCTTTTGAGCAGACGGCCGGTGGAGCGGCGGGAGAGAGAAAGAGAGAGCGAGAGAGTGAGAGAGGGAGGGGTGTGTGTGTGTGAGGCACTCGGGACCGTCGGTTCTTTGGTTTGTAAATTTTTTGCACTATTTCAAGAAGGACGTTGATATCGCGTCATTATGTACGTTTGTTTGAAGCTGGAGCTCGTTGCGAGACGCCGCGTGCTCGTATTTTTCCCGTGATTGACAATATTTTTACGGCGGGACGATGCTACACGGCTACGGTGGTCTGCAAAGCTCCGACATTATTATTTAAGCCCCTCGGCTTTTCTCCCATTTCCTTCAGACATTACGGTAAATAATTGAAACTTTGATGTGTTTCCATGTTGGAGGGAGGTGCAAGGGTGTGAAAATAAGGCTATTAATGCTCCCGTCAATAAATAATTCATTGGCTCTATCGAGTAATTCGAGGACTCCCTTATACGTACAATAACATAAATTTTTTATAAATTGTTTTTATTTGTTTAACACGAGTTGGCGCCGCCTTGTCCTATACCCGGATGCATACAAAATACCGTTTCTCAATCTTTTTGCAAATAGGCACGTGATATCCACATCACACGACCATCTTTCGACTCTTCCAATAATAATAATAATAATAATAATAATAATAATAACAACAACAACAACAACAACAACAACAACAACAACAATAATAATAGATCATTGTCTTTACTGCAATTAGAGGTATAAGAAGTACAGTGAGTAGAGATCGTTTGCTTTGCATCCCCGGACAAGGCCCAGAAAATACCGGATCGAGGGGAACTTAGCGCGGTTGATCCGAGAGCCCGAGAGTTTTCGTATAGGATCCTTCTGCGAAAGTGGCCTCGTCCACCGGGGATTTATCGCTAAAATTAAAATTACCGTCGGACAGGTATGGGCCGCCGCCGCTGCCGCCGCGCGTGTACATAAAATTTTTGGGTTTTTATAATTTTCGGCGGCTCGAGCCCCCGCTGATCATTCATTATTCAGGGGCCACCGACAATTCGGCTCCCGGTATCGTCTCTCCCCAGACATGCGATCGCGTCCTCGTCTCATCCTTTCGCGTCCTTGGATCACGCTATCCCCCTCGAGTCCTCGTCTTCTTATTGCACTGGTATCTTCATTGTCTCGGTCCTTCTTCTTTTCGCTCTCTCTCTCTCTTTCTCTCTCTCTCTCTCTCTCTCTCTCTCTCTATCACTCTCTCACTCTCTCACTCTCTCACTCTCTCTCCCTCTCATGCTCTCTCTTTCTCTCTCACTCTCTCTGTCTCCCTCCACCATCTCCTCCCCAGTTCCACCCCCATCCTCTCTATCCTTTAGGCGTAGGAACTGGATTCTCCTTTCGATCGAGATTTCGTGGTTCGCGGACGCTCGCCTCGTCGAGGAGCCTCCGAAGAACTCGAAAAAATCTCGCGATGCCCATAAATGCTGAACTGTTAACTCAATTAGCCAAAGCCAAGCGTGACGGGATTAATCGCGCTTTCATAATTCAACGCAACGCTCCTACTCTCACTCGCTTACACTGTGCAATGCAATCGGCAGTAAATTCACGCTCTATAAAATTGTTAAGTCGTTAGATTATAGTTTTTCGAGAGCAATTTAGATCCGGCGATTACAGCGAGCCAACATCGAGCGGCCAACCAAACATACAAATCCATTGCGAATACCCCGTATCGATCTTATTTTACGTAATGCTTCATCGGGATTTCAAATGCTCCGAGTGCATAACCCATATGGGCGAGCGGCGCGACCTCGACTCGCGTCATAAACCTAAGTACGGGCGTCGATTGGACACGGTCAATCCATCCCTTATCGCTCGGCTTTTCTCTTCCTCCGTTCCTGCCCCTCTCCCCCCACTCCACCCACTCCACCATCTCCCCCATCTCCCCCATCTCTCCCATCTCCCCCATCTCCTTAAATCAAACGGCCTGTCGGAAGTTCGCCGCCTGTGTTTACGTTTGCCTTGGCTTTTGCGACGCATACATGACACATGCCACCTCCTCGTCATGAACGTAATTCGCCGGTGAAGCGATGGGCGCGCTTTGCCCCGCCCGTGACCCAATGACCGAAATTTCCGGTTGAAATTCGCGATGAACATATGGTTAAGAACGCCAATGCCCAAGGTTCCTCCGTCGGGTTTTCTTTGGCCGACTACATTTATCGTACTTTCACCGGCTTTTGTAATTGTTCCTCTCTGTTTACTTGGACGTAACTTTGGCTCTCCCCCCACTCACCCGCCTTAGAACCCAGCCGTACGGCCCATCGTGCCACGTTCTCGCCCTCTTTGGGGCTGCCTCCCCACCCATTACTTCCAGGGGAAAAGGTAAGGCAGTCACGTCACGGGAATATTGTAACTTTTTAGCCGGAGCCTCGAAACGTCTGGAGTAGTAGTGACGCGTATGTCGGCTTCGCCCGACCACGTTAATAAAAACCATATGCACTAGCCGTCTCAGATGTGCTTGCCAATTTATAAAACTATACGCAATTACTTTAGTTTGTTGTATATTTTTATCCAGTACTTAAACAATAGACTTACAGCCTATATAATTGGACGAGATACCGAAACACTTTCGGTCATGATAAAAATTTACTTTATATCAATAACAATAAACGTCACCGACAATCATTTTGTTTTACAGCTCATTTGTTTTTTGATCCTTTTAATCAATATTATAACAAAAACAAACGCGCGCTCGCACACACACACACACACGCACGCACGCGCGCACACGCACACGCGCACGCACGAACACAGATGCATGTATAGAAAAAAATAAATAAATAAAAAAATAATAATAATAACAAAAAACATGTAAATATTGTTTTTTAATTCCAAGGCAATTCGATTAGATGTATCGTTTAAGCGTCGCCGACTGGGTTATATATTTTATAAAATTATTCAAACGAAAAGGTTAATTACGCGACCTGCTTATATTAACCACATCCTTGACCTTGCAATTAATCATAATATTTTTATCTCGAGCAAGTCTCGGGTCTCAAAGTTTACTTTCGATTCCAACGTCATTTGAAGTTATATTGAGGAAAGGCGAAGCTCCGCCGGCATTCGGCATTGTATCGCCATTTCGGATAACAAATAGCCGAAGCACCTCCACTCTTTC
>NW_011948416.1:4494344-4497156 GCF_000503995.2 Ceratosolen solmsi marchali | reverse complement strand
CCTATCCTTCTTTTCTTTCATTTCTTATTTCTGTTTCTTTAGTTTTCTTTCCTTTTATTTATTTATTCCCAGTCCTTATGGCCTTGGTTTTTTTTTCTGCCGACATACGTGTCAGAATCGAGCGACGGACTAATTCAACATGACGAGCGCGCACTAAGCCATAAGTAGCACCGAATCACTCGTCTCCTCTCGCTCTCGACTCTTCCTCCATCATGTGCCGCTCATTTTCCCCAAGTTAATCAATCTTACATTGTACCACGGCATTAATTTCCCTCATTGTCCCTCACCGTAATCTTCAGAGCGGATCGGGTATCGTATGCAATTCCCCTTGTAACCGGAAGTTCCCCCCTACCCTCGCCCCGCCACAACCCTTTCGTCGCCTCTTTCTCTATTTACAAGTGTCCGGTAATAAACGGTTTCGCGAAGAAAGCTGGATCGAAACTTGATATAATGCTGATAAAGCTGGGCACTCTCGGTCGTGGCCGCTGCGCAGGACGAAGAAATTCAATTCCCGCAATGCGTAATACGCACATTCGTATGCCCCGAGGTGGCACGACCGCGCCGCGGAGCACGCAAATTACTCGGGCCGTAATGAAGAAATTTAAAAAATAGCGCGCGCCATTTGCATACACGGCGGAAGATTATCAAGAGCCGATGAAAATCAAGGGCTGATAATTATGTTAATTTATTCGATAATCCAGCAGGCGCTTACGTTCCCTCGCGGACTGCACGCGGAGTAGTCGGTGCCACGATAGAAGAGAAGTGAAAAAAAAGAGTCGACCGCACCGAATTATAAGCGATGTTTCATAATGACACGTTAGCCGCCCACGCGGTCATTATCATCCACGGCTGGGCACGCGACTGGATGAGCCCTGGACAATCTGGAGGGCTCTGGGCAGGTGACGAATACGCGCTCATACGGTTGCTTCGTAGTGGTCGGGGGCGGGGTTGGTGGATGGGGTGGTGGACGTGGTGGTCAGCCACGGTTCTACGCGACCGTTCTACAATGCTTTAACACCCTCGCGATATTCCAATTTGCGTTCCTTTACATATGGAATGCGTTATCGCTGCCGGAATCTGCGTTCCTACGTTCACGGTCCAAGGACATGCGTCCGCTTATTATATTAGTCTATCCCAGGCACTTTCCTCGTCCCTAGAGAATTAAAATTAAAATGTGATTTAACGAGGCGGTCTCTCATTTCACAGACATTGTATTTATTGAAGAAAAAAAAAAAGATAAAGAAGAAATAAAAGCAAACAAAAACACGATTTACCACACTACTCTACTATTATTGCATATTGTGCTTTATTCCTGTCCAAAGCTTACTATATAAATACTCCTATATAAATGCAAATACTTAGGGATAAAATGAAGGGGAAGGATAACAATGGCCGTCACTCGTAGCAACAAACGTAAAAGGATCGTTTATCAACGAGAATGGGAATTTGTTGTATTTCGTGTTAAATGTACATCACATAGGTAATAAATAGATGGGCAACGGTTGCTATAACTCAAATAATCTGCAGTTTGTGAAAATTTTCACGCGAACGTCAATTATATTCGTTTGAATGTTGCACTTGTAGACACAACAAATAGACTTGGAAGTTTGTCCAATAAATATCGGACGGCTGGGAAATTATAGTTTCGTAAGAACAAGTTGCTTAACAAACGGATTGGCGATAACGTGAAATAATATTAACCGAATAATGATACGTTGCGGCATGGATTAATTTTGCGCTTGCAAGCTCCCGACAATTCCCGTTTTCCTAATTGTTATTTGGATTTAGGCAGGATGCGAGTTATTCGCAGTAGCGCTCCAAACCGCCTCCAATTATTACATTATTTGTATTAATATTTTGTCAATCCGTGCTGGCAAACCTTTGAATTACATTGACTTTGAATTTCATAAGATTAGATTAGAACGATTCAGCGCTAATTTGACCGTACTACGTTGTAAATAAGGCATTTGCAAAAAAGCAATTATATTTTTTTGCCTACAGATACTTTTTAACGCGTCATGCGGTATAATAAATTGCACAATAACTTAATAACTGACCTATATCTACGAGTATGAGAAACCATTTGTAATATAACGAGCAAAATTATTTTAAATACAAATTTTTATGCTCGCCTATAATATCGGCTAATAATAATCTCTCTGCCAATAAAGTGCAGTTGCGTGGCGTATCGAAGCGAATTTCACATAGAAAAACGACTGCGTAATGCCTTTTCCGCAAAGTAATATTAATTTCGAACATTTTTTTTTTTTTTTTTTTTTTTTTTTAAAAAAATTTTTTTTTTTTTTTTTTTTTTTTTTTTATTTTTTTATCATATAAAGGATCATCCGGTTAAAAACCTCAGATTTGCGATGCATATGTAAGGGATCTCCAACAAAGTGTGTACCGTTTCGAGAAAACGACGATGGATTTTGATCCCATCGTTCCCCCGATCCACCGCAATTCACAATCACATAACGAATAACACGGGCCCATGTATACATGATGCGCACACGCGTGCTTAAACAAAAATACTTTTTATTGTTGTATTGTCCGCTGAGCATCGGGGTTTGCGGCATGCGATGTGGTTATGTAGATGCCATTGTACCGTACTAAGTATAATTTCACTTTATAAAAATAAAAGAGAGTTGCAATTATCCGACTACAAAATATTCCATAAAAAAAAAAAAAAAAAAAAAAAAAAAAAAAAAAAAAAGCATTCACACGTACGTTGGCGGCGCACACAGTCGAGTCGGCCAACGCTCGCTACGTGAAATTCATAAAAACTCGCTCAATTTATGGCTTAGATTGGAAT
>NW_011948416.1:4486844-4489344 GCF_000503995.2 Ceratosolen solmsi marchali | reverse complement strand
GACCCAAAGGGAAATTCCATTTAAGGGGCAGAGGGTACGCGCCTCGGTGTCTTATTGCTTCGTGGAAAACGGGACGCTTGGAGGAAAATAAAGATGCGCCCGGTGCCTTTTCACTTATGCATTATGCCGAAGGATCGAGCCGGGCGAGCGAGAGGCGAGAGGGAAGATTGATAGACAAGCAGTAAGACGGTCACGTGGCGGACAGATGGCGTCTCGGTGGTGAAATTTTTCCGTATTCAGAGATATTCCATTACCCGAGTCCCCCTTCACCTCTCTCTCTCTCCCTCCTTCGTCCGCCGCCCGTCCTCGGTCAGCCTGTCGATCCGCCGAGTTAGCCGGAGGCAACAATCTCTTCTGGAGGTGGCGACGAGCCCGAGGACGAATCTTCGATCACGTGACATTCGTCGTCCTCGGCACTCGTCTTCCAACCCTTTCTCCCCCTTACGAATTGCCAGCAGACTGTATGCTGCCAACTCCGTAAGCCCTAATGAACAGCTCAAATGCTTGTTTAGTAGCTCTAACATTTGGTTTATGATTATCATTTAGCGTTACTGTTGTCGCACATGCCGCCGTCCTCCTCCTTCTCCGTCATCCTCGATCTCATCATCGTCGTCGTCCTCGTCATCCTCCTCGTCGTCATTGCGTTATTATTGCGGCTGGTGCTTCCGCTGCTGTTGGTTCGCAAGATCCGTAGGCACAAAGGCACATTCGTTCCCGGAGCGATGAAACGAATTATATAACAATTATCCAAATGTGGCAATTTCGGAAAAAATAAAAACTTAATGTCCCTGTGCGATAAGAGCGGCAATTACGGTTTTACGATCTCTTCGAATATTGTTTTAATAAATGCACTTGAGTCGGCCCAAGTCGTTTCCGAACAATTCACTCTCGAAGCAATAAGCACGGCCATGTACGCTGCCTCGAATATATTAAGAAAGTGACACGAATTAGGAGCTTTATATTGTCGAAATTATTTATTAATGCTCTTCGCGATAAAAGCCATATTATTATCTTGAATTGAAAGTGCCATTGAAAGTAATAGATACTTTTACAAGTATTCGACGACACGCGAGTACGGCCGCTATAAATTACAATGTCCGTGAATTAAAGAAGCTCGCTTGTCCACGGAATTTCAATAAATCGTTTCGTCCGATTTGTCGACGGAACTTTATTTTATTTTTTGCTTAATAAGATAATTCGTTGAGCGGATTTTTTTAATTTGCATTAAATATGAAACGTATAAGGTTGCAGGCTCGTACGGTCGATAGTTACATTATTTGTCACGTTTACATTGTTTTTAGCGATACGGGACGTTCGATAAATATTGTTTTTATGTAAATACCGGCAATTATGTTGTAAACAATATTATTATAAATGTAAACGAGCCTCGGGAATTCGAAGTTAATAAACGCGAATATGTCGGCTTGAAATCTAATGGCAAAAAAAAAAAAAAAAAAACAAATCCAGGTTAAGGAGAAATTAATCAAATGTTCTAATGGATGGTGCCGTTAATGTGCCGAGTGTTTCAATAATTATTTCTATATCACCATGTACACAAAATTTATTTTTCTTCATTAATTTTGCGTAGATTAAGGTCTTTTAACATTTACGACATAATAATGGCATTTAATTAAATTTGAAAAAAAAACACAGTGCATCAGTGTCATTTGCATTTTAATTATTTCCCAAGCATTTTCGTAAAACTTTGTCACATTGAATGTGTTTGCAAAAAAAAAAAAAAAAAAAAAAAAAACCCTAGCAAATGAAAAATTAATTAAGTTAAATGTTTTAATTATTCTTCGCATAGATATGGTACATTTATTTTTTTTTTTAACTTCTATTCTGTTAGCAAGTTTATGCCACCAAAAATTATTTAATATATCTTTTACAAAATTTGTATTACAATACTTCCATCACCACCACCACTACCACTACTATTATTGCTAGTAATTATAAAAAATTTGCCAAATTAGATTTAAGCAGTTTGAATCGTATTTTATCTTTATTATATAATAGTTATATAAATAGTTGAATATAAATATATTGTTCAGGGTGAGTAATTGACACGTCATATCGATCACAAATAGTATAAATTAGTAGACAAAGGTAGCGTAGCTCAGCAATAAACGTAATAATACAGTGACAATGCAACGACAGGTGATTTAAAGCTGATGATGTAAAGCTCGTAATCTAGCAAATTGTCGTTGACTTTCTTGATTTTGTCTTTATTTCTTCGTCATCGACGACCTAGCGACTGGCCGTAATCTGTTGTCGCTGTGTCAAATAACGAGCGAAATAGGCAAAGTTCGAGTCAATTATCAAAAGTGGTTTTTCATCATCTCGCATCTCGCTTTACACATAATCCACCAAGTTGTTCAACTTACTGCTCTATTGCCACCAACCGGGGTGGATGGGTGGGGTGGGGGTGGGGGGAGGGGACGACGACGACGACCGAGAGAAGCCTATAAATATATGGGGAGCGGCTTCATCGCTAACGGGA
>NW_011948416.1:4476393-4486801 GCF_000503995.2 Ceratosolen solmsi marchali | reverse complement strand
GTCGTCGGGTCGCGCGCATCCGATCGCGAGGCGCTAAGATCACCGGTGGAAAATAGCGGCCGTGGCTGCTGCTTAATTTAATTTTACGATCGGATCGCCTCGCAGGCCATCGTAAATCAGCGCGGGCGAGACATCGGGCGACCGCCTCGCAACAGCGGCCCACACGAAATTGTATTGTTAGTCGCGCGCGCGCTCGGCCGGGCTTTTATATAACGAGATCGGCTTGCTCGGGCCGCTTCCTGGAGCCGTTACGCAGTGGAGGAATTCCCAATCGAGGACGGCGATTCGTCGTAATATGTAAATTCGGCGTTGGTATGGGCCGACGAGGCTCGCGTGTTTCGTAACCATCGTGGCGGTCTTGCAGCATCGATTACGGGATTTGTGATTATGCGCTTTCCATCTACTATTTTGAATTCGGAAAAAAGCTGAATTATCGCCACCGATGTGAATTGATAATAATAAACAAATGTTTAATTGCCCACAGTTGTAAGATCTTTCTTTTTTTTTTTTTTTTTTTTTTTTTTTTTTTCAAAATTCCAGGAAGGAGAATAGTGAGAATACTTTTGAGCCGCAGTCTCGGGCGAGCGCTGCCACTCTCTCGTAAAAATTGTAATTTTATCGATTACGTATACCATTGCGTATATTGTTGAAAGTTAAATTGGATTGGCGCAATTATAAAAATAGCGTAGAAATAGTTTGGTACAAATTGCCAATAATTTATGTGGACATTAATATTATTCGGCTTCCGATTTCTCTATGTCGATACGTTACTTTTATCCCCTCAAAGAAAAACAAAACAAAACAAAACAAAACAAAACAAAACAAAAAACAAAACAAAACAAAAAACAAAACAAGAAAAAGAAAAAGAAAAAGAAAAAAAAAGAATATTTGCCCAATTGAATAATAACACATCTCGTTGATTTTACCGTTATTTCTTTTTTCATTATATATTAATTAATTTATTTTTTTTTCATCAATTATTTTCTCTTTTTTTTTTTTTTGTTTTTTTGTTGGTTTTAGTTTTATTTCTTTGGATTTTTTTGCTTTTTTGCTTTTTTGCTTTTTTGCTTTTTTGCTTTTTTACTTTTTTGCTTTTTTGCTTTTTATAAATGTTGGTATATTGAATGTTGAATTCTTACGCTACACTGTCGTAATCGGTTTGTTTGGCCAAAGGAGAGGGACTTTGGTTGAGCGATCCCAGTCGTTGGAAAGTCTGGGGTTGCATCGATAAGCTGAAGCTTCCGATCGATGAGGAGTTTCACTTTCCTCGAAGGCAAAGTACAGTCCGTTGATAATAAAGATAGGTAGCTTTTGTCGCTTTCCCTTCTCGAGCCTTTACGACATAATGATTACTACGTTTGTCGAAGGGCAGCGATAGGATAGGGGAGTGATGCCCGAACGGCTTGGGCACTCCCGATCGACACTCGTGCGCAGTGTCTCTTTCCATCCCATTAGGAATGCTCGGGCAGCAATATCCCGACAAACAACCACCCGCGATCCGCAAAATCTGATAACGAGCATCATGGACTTTTTTTTTTTTGTTTTTTTTTTTTTTTTTTGCAAATTAACGTGCTCTTTGTAATTTATATCTTCTCGTAGAAAGTGTCCAGGCGCCTGAATTTTAAGGATACTTTAAAATTAAATATTTATTTTATTTTTACTGCTCACGATACGTGCGTACATCCAAATACACAGTTATTAATAATAGTTTATTTAATACTTGACAGGAGTTTCGCTTTGCTAATGCATAATAAATTTATAACAAATAATGTTGGTTACGCGTGTGAAAAACGAATATCCTCGATATACATAGTCTGAGCTCGTAATAATTAACCGGCGGTGTTGTGTCATTCGGCAATATAAATATTCCTTCGCAGTTCATAAATTACAGCACTCAATGCGCTTCTATCTAATATTATTTTTTACGATCGGAGCGAAAATTATCGCGCGCTCGTTCGCGAGCCTCCAAATTACAATCGACTTTGTATTTGAGTAATTCACCGAGTGAAACACTTTTTCGCCAACATAACTGGCGGTTTTCTCGGCAAGTATCATAAAGGCATACGCATCTTGAAATAGACCGCGCCGAGGAGTAATTCGAAATATAAATTCGCATTCATCATATCTCGGCGAGACTCGCTGGCATTACATATTCGAATGCATCTTATTATGAAATCGCTATGATGTGTCGGGGCGGTGACGTTGTCGCGTCGTAAGTTAAGCTTTGACGGCCGAGCTCCGAGGGGCGGAGGATTCTGAGTCTTTGCCCGACTATTGCTGCTGCTGTTGTTGCTGCTGCTGCTGCTGCTACTACTGTTGCTTCTCTCTCTCTCCCTCTCTCTCCCCCCCCTCTCTCTCTCTATCTCTCTCTCTCTCTCTCTCTCTCTCTCTCTCTCCCTCTATCTATCTATCTATCTATCTATCTATCTTTCTCTTTCTCACTCTCTTTCCCCTTGCTCTCGCGATATCGGGAGCAATGATTCATGGCCTGGTTACACTGGATTTTCCATACCTGTCGCGCTCTCGCGCGTGCGTAATGGACCATAAAATCAGCGCGTAACTTGCCCCGGACCTCCGCGAATGCTTCGTTTCGCGAATTATCCTTGTATTTGCGGCGCGTTTCTTTTATCCTTGGCTTTAGCTCCTCTTTCCTCTTTTGCCTCTCTCTCTCTCTCTCTCTCTCTCTTCGAGTCTCTCGTCTTGGGTAAGAACGCTTGGAGGAAACAGGAGGAGACTCCTGTCCCACGTGATTAATGCCATTGACTTTTTCTCACCGCCGCGACAAATTTTGATAGCCATTTTGCAATAACTGCAGCCTTTCTAAGCTTTTTTTATCTCTTATCTCGGGTATCGATTATTTCGTCTCTCTCGCATACTCGCGTGATCCACGGAACTTTCGAATTCAAATCCGTCGTTTCTGTTCTTTTCCAACGCTTTCATTGTTTACGGCTCGTTACAATTCATAAGCACTCGCTACTTTTGGCCCGTCCGTCGATTGGGCCTGGTGCCCCATTGCATCCAAGCCGGGCCGTATCAGTCGATCGATTTTTGTTTGTTTGTTGATTTTTATTTTAGGCTAGGTTTATCGGAGAGAGCGAATCCGCGAAAGCGTATAAAAGCATAGAGCGAGTCACAGCTGCCGGGGCGTCGTCACGTGGCCGCCAGATTTGCCAGGAGCGCAGAGCCGAGGACGATTTATTTTTACAATGGCGGTGGTATTCGAGGGCTCGCGCATCGAGCCTCGGCATGGGGCACGCGAAGCTGTGGCCTTAATTAATAATCGACGTCGTGCTTTATTAATGCGACGGTTGAGGGAGTAGTAGCGGCTCGACGCCATCCTCTCCCCCGATGTCAGGACGCGTCGCGCGACGCCCGTGATTTATTTGAATGTCGATTCGCTGATTCATCCTACCTGTCATGAATTATGAAGTCCGCGTGATTGATGAAACAATGTGCATTATTCGCTGATCGAGCAACTAAAAATGGATTCGTCTTTGAATCCGAGATTTCGTACTTCCGAGATGAACGCGCCAGTGTCTGCGAAGATGAGGTGATTGGAAATTTCCTGTAATCGCAATTATGATTTTTGATCATTATTGCAATGAGATTTAAAATTAAATATGTCATTGGCGCAGGAGAAACGATGATGGCTTTTTTTTTTATCTATATTCATTTTTTTTTTTTTTTTTTTTTTTTTTTTTTTTTTTTTTGTTCATTAAGCCGGCAATCGTATTTCTACTATCGTATCGGAAAATACGTGTGATTTTCCATTGCTTGATTAATATCTATGCAGCCGCTTGTCCAAGCTGTGTGGAACTTTTGCGAATTATTGCGAGTTGAATCAACGAATATACTCTCTAAAAAGGGGATATAAATGATGTTTTATAAAAAAAAAATAGTTGATTGCTGTATTGTATGTCGATTAAGCGTCGATTAAGCGTCGATTGAAATTGACAGGATAATTCGTGCATTGTACAAATTGCAATAATTGCTTATATACTTGAATAATTGGAATTTCTTTTATGCACTTGAATGTTTATTGCGGTTCGTTTGAGTATAATTAATTGATGAAATAAATATTTCGTTCGATTTTTATTCTTATTCTTCCTCTTCGTCTTCTTCCTCGTATTATTTTATTATGTATTTTGCTGTTCAATTGGAAGAAGATGAAAATTCGATTCACATCGGATGCGGGGAGTTTAATCCTATAATTTCACGTACAAAATAAGGAAATAATTGTAGAGTAACGAGTTGCTTATTACATTATCTAGTTATTATACGTGCGGTCTGCGATACGCGCATTTATTATAATATCTTGTATAGTTGCCGGTAATTACCTCGGCCTAAGTGAATTATTAATTTATATGATATCATGTTTTGTTATATAAAAAAAAATTATTTTCTACAAGTCAAGAAAATTTCTACGACAAAAAATAAATTGAATAACGAATCACGTATTGCAGTTATATACAGTCATAAAATTTATTTTTCTTTCTGCAGAAAATAAGTGATTTGTTACGTTATCTCGAAACCCGTGACGAAAGATTTCCTATTGTTTTTTAAATGAAAATTTATTGTCTAATAAATCTGCTAACAAACTATACTTTTTGAGACAAGGTAAGGAATATTTTTGCTATTCAAACCAAAAGTGTAAATTGGCATCATAAAAACATATACGTGTCAACCGCGTCAAATATTAAACGATTTTTTTCTCTTCATAGTAGAGGAAAATAGTCGTGATGACATGAGTTCATAGTGTTTTTATCCAAACAAATTTATTATCTTGAAGCGCTTAAATTTTTTGAGCCGAATGTGCAATAAAATGGAATTTCATTCTACAAGCATTTAAAATTTTAATTTACATTGCATGAAAGATGCATATGACAGATAAAGAGGTAAATTCGATATTCTATATTTCCGAATAATGAATTTACCCATGCTAATTGTTTTTTTTTTTTTTTTATATTTATTTTTAATTTGCTCTCTCTCTCTCTCTCTCTCTCTCTCTCTCTTATTTTGAATAAATGTCCGGCTGCACAATAAAGTACGACGGCAATTCATAATTGGACGTTCGAGCATCCACGCGTTCACCTACACTCGCATAACCAAGTACTTTCTATTCATCAATTACTTTGTATTATCTTGAACTTGGCTAAGCACATATTCATCCTTTGCATCATCCTGTAAGCAATATCTTACAAATATTATCCCGTATGGTTAGAGCATTCGTGCAGTAATTCGCATTGCACGCGATATTGCATTCCAGCATTTCTAATACACAATTATAAAACAATAAATCTTATTCCTAGTTGTTTTAAATAAACGATGTCTACATGGTCGGGCGAATAATTTATTTAAAATTCAATTTATTCGAGATCGTAAATCACGTAAGGCGCGCTTACGGCTAATTTATTATGTGTGGAATAAGACATAATTTTCTGAAAACGAAAAAACCGGGTGCTAGCGTAACAAAGTGTAAGCAGTTCGTTAATCAAAGATAAAAGTGAAAACGTAAGAGGCACATTAGTTACGATAAAAACAAAAACAAAAAAACAAAACAAAACAAAATAAACAAAGAACAAGAAAAACGAAAGAAAGAAAAAAAGATGTCTAACAGATTAAAAATAATGGAGACGGACAGGGAATGGTAGGTGGGAAGTCGCATAAGGATGAAATGAGACAGAACCACGTGACAGAATTTCGTAGAACCGGGCCAACGCTTATTTATAACGAAAAAAATAGAGGAGCGCGAACAGGCGAGAGATATAAAATGCGATAAAGCGAGAAAGAAGAAAGTAGCGAGTTCACAGCCTATAGGCGCGCTTTTATTCAGAGCTGAGCACGGCGAGAGACGAACGGGAAAGGGGGATTGGAAGATCGTGTTTGAGCGAGCGGCGCGACGGGGTAGAGTGGGGGGAGGAGGTACGAGCACCGAGGCAGACGCCGAATCGTGAAAGTCCTCCCCGTCGGCTTTAATTAATGACCCGCCGAGCTTGATCTCTCGCTACAAAGCCGCGTTTGCACTTCCTTCCTCCGGCCTCCACGTCAGTCGCCTTCTCTCATCTCGACTCGCAACAAGACAATCGACTTCCTTCCGAGAAGATAAGCCCTCTTTACGAAATATTTTACGCGAATGCTCCAATAAAACCGTGTAGCACAGGCCCGACGCGCCCCCTTTTCATAAAGAGCTGCGACCCCCGGTGGATCGTCCCTCTTTCCTTTCCCCTGCGACTCGCCGATCGCCGGTTTAGCGTCCCGGGATGCTGCCGGCGTTGGTACTCGCGATGCTGGATAGGCGAACTGCTCGCGTGGGCTGTGTGTGCGTGCGTGTGTGGGCGAGTGACCGAGAGGGGGTGGGAAGGTGGGGGGGGGAGGCTATTTATTCGCGCATAACGGATTATCAAGGGTAGCGAATAAAACATCGCGTCGTCTTAAAATAGAGGCGGGCGCAGCGTCGGTGGTCGCCCTGAATTATTTTGATTATTTGGACTATTAATCTGCGGCCCCCGCTCGAGCCGCGCTCTACCGGGGTGCGATTCTCCCCTCCTCCCAGCCAACTTCTTTCACGTTCTTGCGTCCCTCCTCCCAGCCAATTTCTATCTCGTTCTTGCGTCCCTCCTATCCCCCCTCCCCCCACCCCCTACCCACCCTACCCCGTCCCACCACCCCCTGCCTACGCGACTCGCTTAAACCCGCTACCCCTGCACTGCTGACACAGACATCCGTCCCTCTATCACACTACCACAACTATCGCCGTCACAACTACTTACCACTCCCACTCCCGTGGGCTTGGGATCGAAAATAAATCTCGACCTGGGGAGAGCGCGATCGGTGGATCACCAATTTTTTGCTCCGCTTTTTTATTTTGAGCGATGTCGTTTTTTCCCTCCCGTGTCGTCTGTTTAGATTTCGTCGTTTCGGCGCTACGAGATTGATTGTTTGCGAGTGGCAATTATTATTATTTTCCGGCAATTTGCCGGCTTTATAATTAAAGGGTAGAGACGCGAAAATGCCTCGCCTCTTTGTCAGCGATTGGAATTATAATATATACATCTCTCTCAATTACAATGCGCGCGGAGATAAATCTTCTAATGTGGGAAAACGGTAATTTATCGTTGGTATTTGACGTCTGTTTTATTTAGTGGATTTTTTAATTACCTTGTATACTTTATGTATCTTGTATACGGCAATGAACAACATTTTATCGTTAATAATGAAGGAGACGAGAGAGTGGTGAGGGTTCGAGAAGTTTTTTCTTCTAACTTTTCACGCGATGTTTTCGTTAAGCGGCTAAGTTATATCCACATTCCTTCGTCCATGCGTCTATTAATATATATATATATATATATATATATATATATATCGTTATATTAAATTTCGATTGTCTTTAAACGATTGTACTTTTTGCGCAAGACCGTTTGTTTTAATAAATTGTACCTTACAGTTGCGGATAAAGTTGCGTGTTTGGAGAGCTTAAAAATAAATAGGCAAACGATACGACTTATCGTACGTTAAGTTTCAGACAAATATCGAAGCGTCGCTACGTCTTGCGCACGCAATTGAATATCCGAGCCAAGCGGCAAAGTTCACGGAGCTTAGAGCTAAAACAAGGCTTGCGCGACATGACAAAAAGGCCCAAGACCGCGTGGCTGATGACGAGATGAGATTGAAAGAAAACCAATGCGATTTTATAAGGAGGGAGAGAGCGCGCGTACGTACGCACAAAATAGTTATCTAAAATTGTATGACTGACGGACAGCTGGCCGTCATTAAAACCCCATTAGCGCGGCTCCCCTCCGCCCTCGTCACATACAGTCCCCTGCCCCGTCGTCGTCATCCCGGCCGTTACAGCCGCCGCCGCCGCCACCACCAACTCCTCTTTATCTCTATCTCTGTACGTGTCTCATCTCTTCGTCCCTCGCCGGCCCCTCCTTGCCGCCCGCCGATTCTCCTCTGGCGTACTCTGCCTTCTCTTCCACCGCTGGTTCTCCCTTTTCTTCGTGCTTTCTTTCCCCCCCCCCCGCCATATACTACCCCTACCTTCCCCACACTAACCTACGATCCCCACCACAGCATGCACCCACCTCCGCCAACACTACCACTATGCCTTATAAACATGAGAAAGCCTGTTCTAACAATATCCAGCCACCCACGTTATTATCGATGTTGTGCCGGGCGCGGCAAAATCTCAGGATCGTCCGAGACGCGGGCAAGCGAGCATACAGTCGCGTCTGGCAATCGCTTATAATTATTTGCGAGCGTTACGTTCTCGTGGCTCGTCTGGCCAAACTTCTTCTCAATCTTTTTTCCGCTTTTCGTTTGTTTTTCTCTCGTTTTCCCTCTTTGTTTATAAAGCTCTTTGCTGACCTCGGACGTTTTCCCTCTTTGTTTATAAAGCTCTTTGCTGCTGCTGCTGCTGCTGCTGCTGCTGCTGCTGCTGCTGCTGATACTGATGCTGCTGATGCTGCTGATGCTGCTGATGCTGCTGTTGCTGCTGTTGACCCGATAAATTCGCGTGATTAATCGTCGCTGTGTACTTTGTTTATCGAGGATTAATAATCGTTTTTTCCCTGATTTCCTATTAGTCTGCGCAATTATTTGTCGAGGCGCGTAGGCGATACAAATAATTAAGGCGATCGTTCTCGTCTCGAAAAAGTTGCTGCACCGACTCGGATCGTATCAGCCGTTATTGGTTGGAGGCGCGAGTATTCGGAACCAAACAAACGATTCCATTGACAATGTAGTCAAAGTGACACCGTCGATATATCAAATCGTTTCGTCCCTTTATTATTAAAAACCGTTTATCAAATTATTTATCATGATCGATAACGCACGTCCAGGCGTACTCGCTAATCCAGCGAGCGACCCACCATCAACTTCCCCTTGACGCCATCTGATAAACGATTCGCTAATGCTTTTGACCGTCGTGGGCGATTGCACGCGCGTCCTAAGGACACGACGTCTCAATCGCAAATACGATTGCATTGCAATAAACGATCTCGCCAACTACATTGTCAATTAAGTTTGTAATAATGAGCGAGCCGCGCGCTTGGAATCGCCTAAATCCGCGTGTGCGGTCCGCGCGGCGTACAACGACACGAGTGAGGCTCACGCAATCGTCTCGACGGGATAATAATAATAATAATATCGAGCCGCACGGACGGTGCTTTTGCGATAAATTTGTATCTGCCAAGCGAATGGCCTCTCGGGCATTAATAATCAGCCAATACCGTTAAAAGGCTCCTCGGCGATCGACGATCGGCGCTCGGTGATACGCAGACGTGTCGCCCGTCTAATCTTTTTCATCTAAATCGATCGAACCGATGCCTAAACGATCCTCGATTCCCAGTCGTCGAGAGCGCTCTGTCTCTTACCTATTCTTCGCCAGTCTTGCATCCTCTAAATATCGGCTACCGACTATTAAGAGGGAAAGCGACAATTTCATTATTACAAGCATTAAACTCTTGGCCTCGACTAATTATCCGTATTTTTATGATTTATTCGATAATCTTGTGATCTTATCGGCAGTCATCGGCAGTCATTATCAATATCTTGATACTTTGAAGTGCCTTAACGATTGTCGTTTCGGCTTGGATTACATTTCATTGTAATCCTTAAATCTAAAGATTTATTTTCCTACTGCTTAAGCGTTCGATACAAGTCATTCGTTAAAAATCGCTAAAAATTCGACGGCTCAGGCCGCTAAAAAAAAATATTGACTGAACAATCGATTATTAATTAATTAACCCCAAATGACGCGTAATCAATAGACAATCTTATAATATCTTATTACGAAACGAAGAGAACCAATACTTTGTCAAAGCATAAAAGCTGAAGAATAAGAAAACAACATTTACATAATGATAGTATCGCTCGTTTATTAACGATCTTCCTACAATTTGATATCCCTTCAATATTTTATCCAAATATAATTGGAATAAAATGTCGATTACTTCATCCATATGCCTTGCCGCGCGCGCGTATTATATACGATCGCGGCCTCTCTTTCTGTCCCATAACGATTGACTATTATGGATCTTCGTATATTGTGATTAAAAACTCATAGAGTCGAAGACGAGCAGTGATTTATCATATGGATACACGTAATATTATACCAATCGAATCCTTCCCGGCCGTTCCTCAATTTCATACAAGAAATCCATCAAGAGATTTTTTGTCCGAGTAGTAGACGAAGCAGCTCCGATGCTGTACGCCCGATAGATCCTTGTCCTTTATTCCAACTGTCCTCCTTTATTCTTCATCGGCGTCGCTCGCCATCTCCCGTCCCTTTGTCCACGATCGATCGATAGATTGGTTGCTTGGAGGTACTCGCCGAGGAAAGGTTGCGACAGTTGCGCTGCATCGCAACTCGGGACCTTAGGACGTGGGAACTCCGCGGGGGGGGGGG
>NW_011948416.1:4475131-4476383 GCF_000503995.2 Ceratosolen solmsi marchali | reverse complement strand
CGGGGGGGGGGGGGGGGGGTGTCCGCCCGTAACTCCTCGTGTCCTCCTCGAGGCCATAAATTCTTATCATTCGCTAATCATTACTTCTCCCCTTCCCCTTTATTTCGCCACACGACGATTCCTGTCCATCCTTCGGTTTATCTCCGCATAAACGTACGCGCATAGCCGGCTGTGCCGCGCTCGATAAATTTAACGATTGTTATCGATGGAAGGTGATGGATTTGACGTGTCGCGACTCTTGTACCGTACTGGCCTCTCGATTTCGCGACGATGGGAACGAGAATTAAGCGGGTGTAGGCGATCAATTGCCAAGTCAAGCCAGGCCAAATAGTCGGGCGAAAGGGGAGCGAGATGACGAGTGTCCATCGTTTGAAATTCTTGTTGCCCATCGAATGCATTTTAAGTTGGCGATACTGCTAAGCTTATGGGTGCTGTCTGGCCGGATATTACAGCTTCTTATGTATTTCGCTTTGATTTCGCTTTGAGTTTGACGCTCGGACAATGTCGGAATATTACAATCGCGAATACCGAATGTAATGCAAGAGATAAAAATGTCGATTTAAAATTTTCCACGTGAGGTCGAACGAGCCCATAATCTATTAACAAATCGTGTAATTTTCCGCGGGAAAGCGGCTGGAAATGTACGATTAAAATATAGCTACAGTTACGACTGCTTGTCCATGATTAGGTACTCGCGATGCTGCACGCACGCGCCTTTCAATGCCGTCTCTCTCGCATTTCAGCTCTCGCTCAACTAATGCCAAAAATCATAATCTTGTGAAAGAATTAGCGACTCGAAAAATTTTTACCGCGTCGTAACGAACGGGCGCTGGATGATTGATTTGTCCCTTCAATAAATATTCCACGTGCAAGTATATTTGTCGAAACGAATAGATAGAACTTTATAGAATTTTCTGGTTAGTTGACGTCATTTATTTGCATTTGAACGGCGTTGAGAAAAGGTTGAGCTGCAAAGAGAACGATGAATGGGATAAAGCCTAGAGAAAACGAAGGCTGACTAGCTCGACCTATTATTTTCACACCGATAGCCATAAATTTTCCATCGCATCTACTACTGATTCTTACCTCTCCTCTTTACGTGATTCCCTGTATTTTCTCTCCCCTCGAACGCCATCGATTTATCGTCGATCTCGCACCGCCACCGTGGAATGAAAAATCTAATTCATTTCGCTGAATGTTGATCGATGTATTATATGGTCTCTCTCTCTCTCTCTCTCCCTCCCTCCCTCCC
>NW_011948416.1:4466451-4474893 GCF_000503995.2 Ceratosolen solmsi marchali | reverse complement strand
TTGTGGTTGTTTGTAGTTGGCTTTGTGGTTGTTTGCACACTAATTTATATACGTAAATTTTGCGACCTTCGAGTGATGCATTAAGCAGCCGGGACTCGCTCGACCTCGTCATCAGCGACTCTCCACCACTTGGCACATTAACATCGTATCTTTTGCATTTTTCAATGTATATGCGTAATTCGCGTTATCGCTAAAAGTAGTGAACGAAATTGAGGAAGAAGTATACGAAGAAGAAGAAGAAGAAGAAGAAGAAGAGGAAGAAGAATAGAAAACTCGCGGATTTTAGCATATCGTACAGGGCTGTGAGGTGCATCGAGCTACCAACTGCTTATTTGATAATACACATATATTATAAATAAATGATTAGCATTTGCAAAATGATACGATAAGTTTTTCGTTACAATTCTCAGGATTTTTGAAAGAGTTTGATAATAATTATTCCAATAGAACAACAGAATGTATGTCAGGTGTAAATAGTGTCGGGATATGATATCGTTAATCGCGATGGACGTCAATTGCTCAGCACGTGACGCCACCTATTTCATAGATTGTGACATCGGTAAACATCCCCTTTAAGATGGCATTTCTTGAAATCTTACAAAATAAATAAATGGGTTGCGCTACAGAAGTAAGGACGCAACAGATTCATAAAATTATATTGATGTTGTCTTAGGTAATCTTGGTATATTGTTTTGAAAACATATTTAAAGTCTCGTCTCGGGCTTCGTTCGACTCGGTATACAATTACATGTCTTATGAAGCCATAGGAATGTGCATAATATTGATTTGCACGCGTACACGACATTCGCTTCAACGCTACCGATATTAATATCTTCGTTACACCTTCAACGTATTGGGGAAAAAAATTATTTTTTTAATGCAACGGTTTTAAGGAATTCATCAGAAAAATGTCCTTCTGCTTTACCTTAGCCTTTTTGTATAACGAGATTTGCATGGACCAATTATTATCAGGTCGTACGTTATTTTCCAATGACCGTAGGGAGCCGAATAAAAAATGCTCTAAAGGGCCAGCCGCTCGGATGAGCAGCGGTGAGTATTTTCGCGATAACGTTGCGCGGCCGCGGGAAAGCTCGCCCTGGCAGCTCGACCGTAATCTCGGCTCGTAGAAATTATTCCGGATATTTCATTTGCAATTAATAAGCACGCGGTGAGCCAAGTTGAGGAACCGAGGCGCCTCGTCCAAGATATAATTCACGACGCGTACGGGCCGTGGTTAGAAACGGAAAGTATTACGGTAATTTCCAATCGAGCTTCTCGCTCTCTCGCCACTCACACTGGCAAGAGGTTACAATGACATCTGCGCGGATGCTAACGAAGCATCAATTTCCCTGGGCCGGTGATAATTCATCCGACGCGCCTCTCAGCTGTCGCGCATTCACCATATTTTTTCCTTCTCTCGTGCGTTCTATTGGCGCGCGACTATTTGAATAAATAGTCGAGGGAGACGCGCACCGTATCACTCGGGCCCCTATAAATATTTATTGTCGTGCTCGCTTGTTTCTGTCGCTGCCGTTTTCCCGGCATCTCCTTCTTCATCTCCGACGCGTCGAAGAAAAAAATAAAAAAGCGAGAGAAAAAGGGGGCAAAAAGGGGGCTGGGAGAGAGAAACACACAGAGAGAGAGAGAGAGAGAGAGAGAGAGAGTGCGAGCGAGAGAGAGAGAGAGAGAGAGAGAGAAAAGCCAATTTACCTGTATTCTAAATAATACGTTGCGCGCCGGGGATCTTTATTACTAATGTAATTATCGAGTATAAAAGAAACGCTTTTTCATTTCACCGTATTTATTACGCGAGTGTGAGATTTTCGTTGAGAAATATGCAGCCAACTCATGTGAAAGAGATGAAAAAAGAGAACGCCATAGAGGTGGACAAGTGTATGGCTGCTGTGGACGCGCTAGGCGAGGCCCGCGCAGGTACACGTGTTTCGCAATGTGAGCCAAGTCGTACGCTCGCCGCTAACAAAGGAGAGCGTGATTAAAACAATGAGGACCGTGGCAGTGCATTATTAGGTAAATTGTGCACTAACGGTCGTTACCCACATCGTATCGTGGGTCTAACGAATAAAACTATAGTGATTTTCGTCGAACGCCGTCGCCGAACAAACGGGCTGCGAAAGCTTTTCTTTACAGTCCACTGGTTATGCACGCTCGTGGAGGCATTTCCACATGAAATTGCTCGTTATAATCAGCGCCGCTTTCGAATTAACGCTTAAGGCGAGAGATGAGAAGCGAGTGGAGCCGAATGGAAGAATCGAAATGTCAAGCTGCTGGCATTTGAATGTGAAAAGGCTGGTGCGCCGCCGGACGTTTCTCACCTTCGGCTCCGAGCATATCGTCGCCATTCATTGTCGGGAGGTAAATTCTGTCGGCAAATTATCTAATTATTGCTCGCTCCGTACAACGACCACACGACTTGACGATAACAATGACGCGGAACATTATTTATTTTCAGGCACAGCGTGTTCGGGGCTCGATTAGTTTATGGACCGAACATCGCCACTTTAAACAGTCACTTAACTTTACGCACTCGATCGCTCGTAACGATCAACAATAGATAATTGCCACACCATACACGCACATATGTATATAAATGCATATTTATTTTGTAGAAGCGTTAGTTGCTGAAAGTTGTCGCACGACAATTCGCGTGCCTAAGTATTTTCGTCTATCCTCCTCTCCCTCCTTCTACCACCCACCCACCAATACCCAAGCATACATACCACCACCACCACCACCACCACCACCACCACCACCACCACCACAACCACAACCACCACCACGTGTCCGTCGTTAGCGATTCTCACGCCTCTCGTCGCGCTCGATGAGCCAATTAAAATACGCATAGCCATAAGTAGCCGGCAGGAGCGATATAAAGAAATTTTTTGAAAATACTTCCGCTCTAACGATACGAAACGTGCGTCAAGTCGCGAAGAAATGCATGGGGCCGCAGTTGTAACGACCTCGGGAATTGATAATAGGCGCTCGCGTATCGAGCACTCTAATGCACTCGCGCTTCGCCTCTAACATCTAGAGTCCGTAATTATTTATTTTCGTTCGTTTTAACAATGGCGGCATTCGTCGATAAACGACTCGTGCATTAAAAAGTATCGGAAATACCATAAAAGCCCGTTTACGAGCGACGCGCAGGGATGGGCGAATAACAGTCATTACAAGTGTATTGAGTCACGGCCAATACGATTGCTCTTGCCGGTAAAAGTAGCCGGGTCTGGTGAACGGGCCTGGCTTGGTAGGGCCCGCTCGCGCCCTTTTGTCATCGGCTTCCGAGCCCACGAGTCTCGGCCGACACGTGAATAACGAGGACTCATTGTCGCGGCGCAAGCAGGGCCCCTCGACGATCCTCCTCGTTATTCTCGCAACACGAGCAGGGTCTCGCACAATCGGCCAACGTCGAAAATCGCGCAGCGCGGCCACGCTGAAAGCCACAGAAAAGAGGAGAGACCCCTGACTGGGCCTTTGCGCCATGGGGCCTCGTTCTCTCTCTCTCTCTCTCTCTCTCTCTCTCTCTCTCTATCTATCTATCTATCTATCTATCTATCTCTATCTCTATCTCTATCTCTATCTCTATCTCTCTCTATATCTCTCTTTGGAACGAGCGACCACGTGCGCGCACGCTCTGACACTCCTCGGTTCTCTCTCGTCAGCGGCCGACAACAAACACATTGTCGCGCACTCTGGTAGCGGCGAGGTGCGAGCGCGTGCACGCGCCGTCGTGATTTGTGAGGCGAATCACTACCGTCCTTACCTCGGGCGCGTGCGTCTCCTCGTTGTTCGGAGGCTCGATTAACGGCCTGCCGTCGGCGATTAACGTGTCGCCGGCTTGTAAGTGCCGTCGTGGATTAGGGAAACCCGACGGGGGAATGATGAACGGATGGCCGATCGGCTGTCGACTCGCTCCTGCTTCAGACGTTGCGCTGGTCCCGGTCACGGGCTCCAGGCACAGGTGCCGTTGATTTATTTTTATTGGCTTGGAGGGACAGAGAATCGTGGCAGTGCCTTGGGTACTTCCAACTCGATTTGGGTGTGTCGCGAGCATCCCGGAATCAAGATTCGGAATGACGCGCGACGACGAGTCATTCGAGGATCGAGTGATCGTGTGGTGAACGATGGGATTGGTGGCATTGATTATTCGACCCCCCGGCCGACTTTTACTTTATGCGCTTTTCGTGAACTTTGGCAGTTGGTGTTGGCGTATGAAGGATGTAGGCGTGGGTTTTATCGATAACATTTAGAATAAATGACTGAGCGTTCTCCTTGTTGAAAACGTGAAATTGTCGCACGCGTGCGAGATAGATTGAGAGAGATAGAGAAAGAGAGAGAGAGAGAGAGAGAGAGAGAGATTTTCTTAGGAAAATTCTGTATTGTTGTAGGTTTTATTTGGTTGAACGCCTCATTCGATCATCGGCGTAATGAAATCCCGGTAATATTGGCCAATGGAAAAGCCGTGATCCAACGAATGCTAATTACGAGCTCTTTCCTCGGGAATTCTGGATAGCCTCGAATTGATAGAAAGTTGGCGCGTTGTTTTATTAGAAAGGCTCGATGGTTAATTAGAAATTTTCGCAAGAACATTTGATCGATTCGCTCGGATGGTGGATTTACAAGCGCAGATTTCTTATTCAGAGGGCTCTCGGATTTACGCCACCGCTCATCAATTCGACGATCATCCATGCGCTACCGTCTTATCGACAGAGAGAGAGAGAGAGAGAGAGAGAGAGAGAGAGAGACAAGCCTTACGACAATGCCCAATAGGCATTCCTTCGGGAATTCCTACTATCCATCGTGCATGAATCCAAAGCGAATACAGAGCGAATGACCTTGGGCAAAAATGCACGGCAGTCGGTTTGAAATATTTGCTGGATTATAATAAGGACAAAATTGACTTTGTACAGCCTTTACTTTTAATCGCTGACACACAATTCACCAATGGTTATATAAGTATAGCATTAATACACTTATTAGACCGGGGCATTGTTTATTTTCTTCCGTACAAATAATCGTTCGGCTTATAATGTGATTGTTTCTCCAGCGGCTAATCGATTACTGATTTCCATTTCGATTAAAACTATTCAAATGTCAATTTGAATGGGAAAAGGTCCGGGTAGTGGAGCGAAGCTCCTTTATCGTAGAAAGTTCATGATTTATCATCAATCGCTTTCTCAACCGGTAGTTAATAAATACGATTGGGGAGTGGGGGAGGTGGGGCATTTGAATAAATCAATAATCGAAATAAAAATTTCTAATTGTTATCTTATCGAACGAGCGCTTATCATAATAGTTTCGTTACGTAGATGACTTTTAATTCGCTTTTAATACGGAAGAGGAAGGTTGCCGAGTTACGGACCTGAAAATAAAACGCGATTGCGCGCATGCGATAGAGAGAGAGAGAGAGAGAGAGAGTGAGAGAGAGAGAGAGAACGAACGAAATGGCGCCATGAAAACTACAAAGTATATAAAACAATAAAAATACTGGAATAATGTCGGTTGTAAATTTCGTCGGAGGCTCGCGAGCGTTCTCTCGGCTCCTATATGATGCAGCTGCGTAAGAAAGAGAGGTAGCGAGCGAGAGAGAGAGAGAAACTGTTTCTCGTAAGAGAGGTGCACGTTGTAATACCGAGCTACTGGTATAAATTTAGCTGGATTGTCGTGACTAATACATCAAATCTCGTTAAGACGTCTTCATGAAAAACCGGTTTTTCAACTCGTTTGTGCGCGCGCGCCTTCTGCTCGAGTCGATCGATCGTGGTGTGCAGTCTTTATATTTCATATGTATGCATTCGATGTCTGTGGATAATTTGCGAAAATATCGATGAGACCTGGTCTTTTCAGCATCTGAATTTTCATTATTGCGAGGGAGATTAATCGAACGATTTGATAAATCTTAAGAAACGTTGCGGATAGCCCAGTAACCATATATCTTTTCATTTTATTTCCTCCCCCCCCCCCTCACTCTATCTCTATCTATCTTATTCGCTAGATTTGCGTGATTTATTATAGGCTAGAGAGGAATCGTCGATTGCCGTACGTCGCACGACGTTTCAAAAAAATATGCGCTGGACGTCTTGAACGGATGCCAAGAGTTAATTTTATTGCTTTAGTTTGGAATTTGAACGATGGAAATTTGTAAAATGGACAATCAAGCAAATAAAACGTACTATTTTTATTATTCGGGGTAGCTAAATGTTTTGACTGTCAAATACAGATTTATTATTAGATATTATGAAAATCTTGTGACAATGAAATTACGTTGACATCTCTTAATGATTATAAGTGAAAAACATATATATGCTTAGTTCTGTTTAATCCTGTTGATCAAATACAATGGATTTTATGATAATAATGATCGAGGCAGGAATAAGTCACAATAAACTCGTGAAATTTTCTCCTTACTTTGCATATTACAATACACAAGTTTCCTGCCTATTCTCTCGAGTCATCAAACAGAAATCAAATCGCCATTAGCATTATCAGATTACGAAACACGACGTTGGCAGTCCCCTCCCATCGTACCCCTCTCGCCCCCGTCAAACTCGAGATTATTATAATTTCTTAACTTGGGTATCTTCTCGTCTCTGCGATGAATCTCCCCTCGGCCCTTCAAGATTTACTTTTATAATACATCGCGAGTAATATGATTATAAATGAAAAAAAAAAAAAAAAAATAGAAAAGAAAAGAAAAATACAACAACAATAATATGTAAAAATAAAAAGAATGAAAAAAGAAAAGTGAATACGAACGTTGAGCGATGAAACACAGGATGAAACGATACATCAGATATTCCAATGAATTCTGGTCGAACACCCACGCGCTGCGCCCACATATGCACGTCAGTGTAAAAATCAAAATGATCCAACGAAATAAATAATCGTTCGATCGCATTGGTCTCACGAACCTATGCTAGATGAATTGAAACGTTGCGTGGAGCGGACAATGGATTGTTGCCTCCACGAGTTAGATCGGAAAAGTGATTAGATCTCATTCGTCGAGTGAGATCAATAAATATACAAGACAACTATAAATAAACGATAGGCTTTAACATCGCCAGTCATTTTTCCTGTTGAATCGATACACCCAGCCTTCTACAAAATTGATAACTACCTCCTTTCTTTTGCCTATTTTCATTATCATTCTCTTTCTTCGTCTTTGGCCAGGCGGACTGACCAGAAATACTCGGACAATATATCACTTTAAACTTTACTAATGCATCACTGCGCATTTTATTGCGGATTGTCATTAATGTGAAATTACGATTGCGTCGAGTGTCTCTGATTTAATTCGATTACATGAAAATACATTACTATGGACACGGTATTTATTATTATCTCTCTCTCGCACGTGCGCGCGCGCACGTATACAAACAGAAATTAGTAAATTATTCAAGGTGAAAGCCAATTAATTAATCATACGCGTATATTTACAAAATAGTTAATTATCAGCTTAAGCTATTAAATCTTTGGAATTGACGAATTGCTTGGACAATTGCATGATTTTTCATAAGCCGATAATATTAAGGTCGCGTCGCTGCAAGCTTACATAATAATAATATAAAATTAAATGATATTTTTCAACGATTAATTCTTTTCGCACTAACGGCCTCGCCCCAGTCTGCATAAATCAGACCGGGAAAACCTGTTGCTTTCGGGACATTCGCTCATTGTGCTTTAAGCGGCGAACCTGTTGCACAATATTTGGAGAGCCGGGGCTGAAAAAGTATCATTGGAGCAAGACGAAAAATCGGAGCCCAGGGTACATGGGGCTCTCTCATTATGATTCTTTAGCTACAGCCGCTTAGGCTCCGTCAGAGCGAGAAACCACAAATGAGGGGAGGATCCCAGCTGCCGCGCCCACTTGTTTGCTCAGGGTGACACTATATTCATACCTGTTTAGTCGCTCTGGGGTGGTTCCTCGTTCGGCTACACTGAGACTGAGAGTGTGTGAAACTGTGACAGAGTGAGTGAGCGAGTGAGCGAGCGATTGGCAGGGGGAAGAGGGGCACACACTCCCAAATACAGGCACGCAAGGCTTATTTTTCATTTTCGATCAATTCGCTCGACTCATGTCACTCGGCACACTCGCTAGGACGACGATCATCGAGCCTCAGCGTGACTTCGCGTCTTCTCGCCAGCTTTATTCCTCCGCGTGTCTTTCTCTCACTTGCTTCAAATACATTAACGATTGAGTATATCAAATTTCGATTTTGCTCGCTGGCTTTGGTGTACACGCCTACTTTTACCTTTGAAGCTCGATATTTTTACACGTTGTACTATAAGAATGCACGATTCGAGTTTCACGCTCAAGACCGTTAATTTGCTTATTGAGGGGAGGGATTTTCTCACTCTCACTCTCTCTCTCTCTCTCTCTCTCTCTCTCACTCACTCACTCTCTCTCTCTCTCTCTCTCTCTCT
>NW_011948416.1:4464293-4466340 GCF_000503995.2 Ceratosolen solmsi marchali | reverse complement strand
CGATCAACAAAGTTTATCATAATCATTGAATTCAATCAACTATTCGATGGATGTCGTGCCTATGACTTTTTAACAAACTATTATGAAAGCGACGTCCTTCGGCTATCTAATATCCTCCCGAGTCGTTTTCAAACTCTGTCGTTGTAACGAGCCTCCTCCTCCCCCCCTTCTCCTCCCTCCCCCTCCAACCCCGTCAAACCCCACCGACGCCGATGAAAGACAGACGACCAGGGGGGATTCCAAGGCTCTGCGATGCGCCCTCCCACTAACCCTCCGTGGCCCAAACTCTGTAGCTTTATCAAGCAGAGCCGTGCGGAAAAGGGGCTCGTCGTCGCGGCAGGTAAATTCGGGTCGGGAGCGGCGCGACGCCGTAATCCTCGGCGCCGTCGAGCCGCGCGCGCCCGCAAATCCCCGGTGCGGGCGTTGCGCGCGACGACGCGCGGCTCGGCTTCTCGGAACTAGATCAGCGCCACTATGCGCGTCTCCGGCCCCTCGGCTCATTAGAATAATTATGGGCCGCGACGGGTGGCAACATCCGGGGCCCCGGGGCCATTGTTCTCCTGGCGGAGCGACGCGCCTGGGTCACTCGAGACAAGAGTGTAGGTGTCGAATTAAGCCGGCCGACGACTGCTCTCTTCGCGAATCCCAAGAGGATTTCACAGTACGCCGGCGAAAGCTCCAACCTTCGCTATCAATCGTTGGGAGTGCTTTGCCCGAGTCCGTAAAGGAGTTGTTGGTGGCGCCGATGGGTCGTTGAGGGCGGCATGGAGGAGGGTCTGACTCGACGATGGGGGAAGGGTTCGCTCTTACAATTTGGGACTTTTTAATTTTGAGGATAGGAGCGGGCAGACCATATGAAAGCCTCACCCCTCCATACGGCGGCACATCTTTATTACCGAGAGATCTTTTCAGAGAAATTCGGCTTCTGTTGTTATTTTAGTCGCCGAAGAGGCAACGCTGATTCCTCCACCAGGTTTCATCCTTCCTTCTTTAATCTCCAAGGAGGTGAGAGCATTGCCGAGCGAGATCGGCTCGTTTCCTCGAACGGGATGCGTGAGTCGGTTGCTGCAGCCGTGGCCAACGATCGATGCCAATAATCTCGGACTAATTGTTAAGGTGCTATAGATCCCGATGGTCGAGAGGCAGGGATGGGAAGGTGGGGAGGATACGTGGAATCGAACATTGCCCAAAGCCGTGAAAATCAAGGGACGCGCTTAAGAAAGCACATCGCCATCTCCAGCGGTTTGACATGTGCTGTGGCTGTCGGCAGGGGGGAATCTCGGATGCGGCGGGGGCGCGCGTGTCGACGCTCGGAGCACGTGGGAAAATATTGACCGTCAGGGTCGAGCCGGGAAAGCCTAGTCAAAGAAAAATCGGCTGCGTGGCAAGGAGCTCGACAAACGGAAGCCAGGGCTTTTCCGCCTCGGCTACGGCTCTTGGATAATCGCCACTGATGCGCCAAATTGGTTTAATCGAGCGGCTACTTCATTGATACGACGGGGGGATTCGACTTTAGAGCTAAAATGGCGATGGTCCTCGGCATTGAGAAATTTTATTGTCAGTCACGATCTTTATGATTTTAATAGCCTAAGCATCGGATTATCGTGAATTATTCATTTTGTTGTTTTGCTTTTGTTTGTTTTGGTTATTGTTATTGTTTTTGTTATTCTTCGACGGATCGACAGCGAATTTATATTGGAATATGTGATATTTTGGCTCATAAAGCCGATAGGACGCTGAAAAAGGCATATCGCCCGATTGGAAATTTTCGGCGATTGAGTGGGAACGTTAATAAGTTTCATTACCGAAGGTATAAATAAGCGGCAATGAGAATTTAATTACTAATTCGGTTAAGTGTAGCGCCAGTATCGGGAGAAGGGCCTCGTTACCCCTGTTAATCGGTCTGGCCCTAACGATCGCGGCTAGCGTCAAATTCGCTCTACCCAACTTATGTAAATCGCACAATTACGGGGCAAATCTCCTATCGGACGTCGTTGGGGAAGGAAAGACAGTGGCGTGATGGGGGGAGGGGGGGGGGGGGGGGTGC
>NW_011948416.1:4462305-4464161 GCF_000503995.2 Ceratosolen solmsi marchali | reverse complement strand
AGATGGGGGCGTGTAGGGGGGAGGGGGGGGGGAGGTGTGCAGGTAGGAGCGCCTATCTCGAGAGTGCAAAAAAATACGGCTGGCGATCGTTGTCGGAGGCGTGAGTTTGGTAATCGCGTGACTTACCGCGAGCAAAAGCAAAATTAGCAATTTGATTGAATGGGGGTGTCGTTGGGCAATCCAGTCTGGCGTTTCATTTATCTAATTAACGTTCGATAGCGGTTGGATTGACATTGGTAATCGAACGATCAGTACGATGCCGTTTGATGCGCAACTATGGGTCGCTGTCATTCACCTTTATGAATTTGTCCTGATTAGCGCGATTGCACGAATGCCAGACTCTGGCTGTAATTAAACGAAATGGGGGTAAGATGGTGCTATTTTTATACGTTCGATAGTCCTAATTCCTTTACTTGGCTCTTCTTACATTGGCACTCAGAATCTTAATTTCATTGCAGTCTCCTTCTTTTTTTTTGTTCCTTTTAAGATCGGAGACGCCGATAAAGAGCGTAATTGCTCACTTGCTCTCTCTCTCTCTCTCTCTCTCTCTCTCTCTCTCTCTCGGATGTCATTAGCATTGGGAAGATATAGTTTGTACTTGAAGGCTGATGTAAAGTAATATTGTGGCCAAGAATTTTCGATCCCGAGGTATTTATTTTATTTGAATTATCTATCGGTCATACTAGAGCCGATGAAGTTATTAATTATGTGGCTCGAACAACTTTTATTTTTTTACAGGAGATATATAAACGATGCGATTATGTTTTTTTTGTTTTTTTTTTTGTATCGATTATTTTCTTACTGTGTCTATTGAAGCGTAACTGACCAAAACGTGTTCATGACTGAAATGCCCGCAGACTTTACAAAATCCTTCTCTGTTAAGTTTTGCTTCCCTCGTTGTTCGTCTCGCGGAACGAGCGATGATCGAAGTCTGTTGTCGAAAGTTTGGAATTCGGAGCCAACGCCTGAAAATCACGTTTCAATGGCCTAACTTTATTAAACGTAAAACAAGCTTGAATTGAATTTCTGTTCACTTTCTCTATGTCCGTCATATGTTGCGGTGCGCGTGCCCGTGCGTGCGTGCGTGCGTGCATACAGCACCTCCGGCTTTACTGAGACGGTAAAAATTAGATAAAACAATATCGGCTCTGATAATCGGCAAAAGTTATAAGAATATTTCGTTGGTACGAATTGACACGACTTCAAGATGAAATCATGTAAATTACCAACAATTGACAATCATCAAAGTAATTAATTAGACCAAATTAATAAAACTCTATAAGCTAAATAAAGATCATCTAACAATCTGCTTTATACAAACAAAGCGATTAAGCTCCGTTTTTTTTTTCCATTTGCAGTCGCATCAGGAGGAGGACCTCTCGGATCCCGATCGCCAGGATGAGGAGAGCGGGGAGGAACTGCCACAGCAGCCACTACAAGGCACCAATCGCTCCTCGGCAGATAGTACACCCGTGCCGACGCCACTCACACACCTTAACAGCCTCATGAGCTCCACTCATCCACACTTTTTAGCCAAGATCAAACTCGAGGTTCGTAATTAATAATTAATACTTTCGTCTAATGGAATTACCTCGTTCGTGATCACGTGATCGTTTCAATTGCCGGCATGAGAAATGGGTGATTGGGAATTTTCAGGGAAACTTTTTATGCAACGAGTAGTCGGAAACGGTGTATCGTCTGGCACAGGAGGGAGGATTTACCAAAGGAGGATTTACCAAAGTTGGCAAATATGCGGAAAAGTTCGCATCTCGTGAATGTTTGTCCAGGCATGATTGAAGTTGAATGCAATTTAATTTGAAGGTACCACGTTTCTCGCACCCCCCCCTCCCCCTCCC
>NW_011948416.1:4460511-4462295 GCF_000503995.2 Ceratosolen solmsi marchali | reverse complement strand
CTCCCCCCTCCCCCCGCCACCCCTCCAATTGAATTAGTGAAACGAGTGCATTACAGCAACAGCCGACCACAAATATTTAGTTTATTTGTCGAAACGTTATTAGAGGATCGTGTGGTTTATCTTCCAAAGCAGTTCAATCTAATTCTTCAAAAAAAAAAAGCTTGGCGCCTGAATGGATTCTACATCGATTGAAACTTTATCGTTCGCGCTTGCGTAAATGACTCGCGCCTGGAAAGTCAAATGACATCGGAGATCGTTATTCCACGAGGGGTTAATGAAAATATTCGCGATCAAGCTGCATCTTACAACACCGAATCTTAAATAATCAATGATAATTTCTTATCTCCCGTTCTCGACACGTCGCAATGTCAAAAGAAAAACTAGCACCCAAAAAAAAAAAAAAAAAAAAAAAAAAAAAAAAAAAAAAAAAAAAAAATGATCCTCAACTTTGTCGTAGAACGACATGGACATCCTGAACAACAAGAGCGGTCTCGAGGCCCTTCAAGCGGCAATGAGCGGTGGCGGCTTCAACCTGCCGTTCTCGTTCCCGGCTCCGGGCGCGTTCCTCGCCCCGGGTCAGCAGCAGCAGCACCCCCAGCATCCGGGCAACCCTCTTCTCGGGCAGTCCGGCAGCAGTAACGGTGCCGGACCCGGAAGTAATAACAACAACGGCGGGGGCAGTGCCCACGCGTCCTCGGCGAGCTCACACTCTAGCGAGTCGTCGCAGGGCAGCGGACGCAACGGGCTCGAGGTCACCGCCAACCGAGAATCGGCGGGTAGTGGTGGTGGTGGTGGTGTCGGTGGCGGTGGCGGTGGTGGCGGTGGCGGTGGCTGCGGTACCGGCGTCGGGGTCCATACCCAGCCGGGCTCCCAAGGACAGCAGTCCGCCCACCAGCAGCAGACCAGTTGGAGCTTCGAGGAGCAGTTCAAACAGGTGCGTCAGGCAAGTACATTGTGTATTATCTAAACGCTCTGTACACGTTATCGGTGCCCTAGGTGGAGAATCGTGTGGCCTCGCGCCTCGCACCACGGCTGCTTCGCTCTCCTCGACTTTACCAAGAATCTTTATAAGACCAGTGCCGCTAGGCCGGACGGCTCTCCGCTGGTGCACCGATCACCGATTATCTTATCATTACATACGGCACATACGGGGCAGAAATTACTTGGCTTTTTTTTTATTGTTGTTGTTGTTGTTTGTTTGTTTTCTTTTTTTAATGGACGTGCCAAAGTGGCCACCACGACGATACCCCTTACTTCGTCGATGCTTAATATGATGATGCGATGAGCCACGGGAAGCGTCACTTGGCCACCTCGACATTCAATTTCTGCTCCCAACTTACTTGAAATATTATTATGATCTTTCGATTAAGTCGCCTTTTTTTTTTTTTTTTATCATGAGTACGAGGACCCTGCTTAACCGACGACGCATCTCCGTCTGCGTAGATCATTGATTAAGCGATCTACGAGCAGCGATACGTCCTCGAATACAATTGACACATAGTTCTACTCTCTATGTGTGCCTGTGCGCGCGTGATGCACAATATTTATTATATGGTTGCGTGTGAGTAGACTGAGTGATACTACATGACACGTTGGTGGGGGAAGAAAAGGGGGCAATTTGTTTTTATTAAAAAGCGCCTAGCCGTTGTCGCTCGCTTAGTGCACGAGGTAAGAGATGCTGAAAAATGACTTGCAATTAGCATTGATATATTTGCAAACTTCTGTCGCAACGGAGAACTTATCTTTATTAATGAAACGAGCCAATTATTAGCCAACTATTAATA
>NW_011948416.1:4428011-4455511 GCF_000503995.2 Ceratosolen solmsi marchali | reverse complement strand
TGCTTTAGAGCGTGGCGCGCGCGTATACACACACACACACACAGGGTCGCGCACACAAACAGGCGCGTGCACGGGCTCTCATAGAAGAAAAGATCGCTTGCACGAAAGGAAGAAAGGAGCGGAAAGAAAAGAATGAAATTGAGCGAGATATATTTTATGTATACGCCGAGGCGAATTACGCACCACACTCGGCGATACCTAGGATGCGCATCCTTGCTATCCCTCTCACTCTCGTTCGCTCTCTTCCCCTCCCTGCCTCTCTCTCTCTCTCTCTCTCTCTCTCTCTCTCTCTTTTTTTCATATCCGCGCGCTCGCGCACACGTACGCGCGATCGCTGTAATGTCGAGTGAGAGTGAGAGAAAGAGATAGATTGATAGATAGATAGATAGAGATAGAGATAGAGATGGAGAGAGAGAGGGAGAGAGAGAGAGAGAGAGAGAGGGAGAGCCCCAGAGCCACCACCATATACTTTGCAGCCATTGTGAAATAACTCGTAAACCTGCAAATTGCCTGCTATTTCACTCTCAATATACAGCGTAAGAGACGTTCGCAAGCCCGCAGCTTGCGCGCGTGCTTCACCGCAACTTCGTTTCCCTGAGATATGCGATAGCTCCCCGACCACCTCCAGTTCGTCATCCTCCCTCTCCTTCAGCGATGAAAAGCGTTTCCGCTTCCTTCGGGGCTCGAGAGGTTCGTTATCTACCACAACGCCCCCGATCGCGACCACCTTATTATGCGCTAATACGCGATTTTCTAGTATTGGAGATGGAGCTTTTCGGAATTGCGGGCACCGTCAGCCTTGGGTGGGAGAGGTCGGTTAGCGCGTGCGTGGGTGCGGGAGCGCCTTGAGTGGGGATAGCCGCGACGTTATCATTGTGATTATGTAAATGATGCCGAGCTCGCGAACTTGAAAGAATACGAAGGCGTGATTGCTTTAGAGCGATGGGCTCGGAACAATTCAAACACGAGGAAAAAGAGAAATGGGAAAAGCAGCCGCTACGCAGGCCGGACTTTTATTGAAACCAATTAAAACCCCCTCCCCTCCCCCCGACGATACATGTAGTACGGCCGTTAAAGTTAGCACGCGTCATTGAATGAAACTTATTTGCGTAGGAAATAAGATGCTTTTTTAGTCGGGACGCAGGAGTATGCACGCACAATACGATTTTAAATTGACTTAAATTAATGTGAATTAACAAAGAAGTTCTGTTAGTTATTATTGGTAATTTAATTCGGTTTACCTTACGGTTTGCCGATATTTGCTATTTTGATAATTTATAATATTCTATATTGCGCACGTTGTTGCGCAAGGGAATAATCGAGGCTGCATTCATTAATAATAATTATAATTTATAATTCCTTAAGTATTACGGATTTTCCTCCTAGATTCTATCGCTATAGGAGATTTAATTTTTCCAATTGAAACAATACTCTTTGCAAGGACGTTTTTAATTATTTAAACGCATACGCTCACGCTTGTGTGTGTATATGTATGTATATATATATATATATATATATATATATACATATACATAGATACCGGTCGTTGACGTTCAATTAATTTAATTTATTCTGTCGAATTGAGTTAGAGTTGTAAAAGTCCCAGCAAGTGCATGTGATTTTTTGACCTTTGCGAATGAGACGTCAGAGCCAGGTTCCAACCGACAGTATTATTAGAATTATTAGATAGTATTATTAGGTATTACTAGATAATATTATTAGATATTATGATTACAAGTAAGAGTAGGTATACGAGGCATCGAAGGCAGCTATTTAAAAGCAGAATTACATTCGCTGGAGAGTCAAACTTTTACCATAATCGCAGTATTTATTCCGAGTTAAGAGTAGCGTGCGAGACTGACAGAGATAGCGAATAGCCAATGATTACCCATCTGTCTACGAATCCATTAATAACACCACAATTTAGCACATTTACTCTAAATATGCCTACTAAGCATCCAGTATAATTTCATTGCGAACGAGTGTATTCCACTTTGGACGATTCAACACGTGTATTAGGCATTTAAATTTTCCCTGCAGATTCTTCGTTGAATACTTTTTGTTCTGCCTATGAAGTCCGACGGATTAACTTTTAATATTCGTGCTAAATCACCGTCCTCTATGCGAGGGAAGTATTTATTTATTCGTCATATTTACTTGTGCAATGATTGTTTTCACCTACGACTTAAAGGTATGTGTGTGTGCGTGCGCGTGTGTGCGCGCGCGAATGCAGGCCTAAAAGTGGTTGCGTGTACTCGAGCTCGCTTAGCACTTTTGAACTCTCAATCAGGCTTATTTTTAAAACTCGGCTTCCTCACGACTACAATAATATCGGCGTTTCAGCGGAAAAGTTTTCGCAGCGTCGCTACGCGAATGGTTGAACATTTACAAGGCAGCGAGCGCACCACTGGCACGAGAGATGGCAATTTTGCGAATTCCGCGATCGCGACGTCCGCCGTAAAGATTATGAAGTCCGATAAACCCACTATTGTCTTCTCTCTTTTTCCTCCCCACTTCTTTTTCTTTTCTTTACATTTTTTGTTTTTGTTTTCCTTTAGTGTATGGGTGTGTGCGCGTGTGTTTTTTCTCTTTGTCCACTGCCGACGGGAAACGAAGATTTGCCGATGAAAGCGCGCAGATAGTAATTCCAGCACCACCTGGGAAATCGCGCCTGCCGTCTAAAACCCCCCCCCCCCTCGAGCGATCCATTTCATTCGTTTGCTTAGCTGCGAAAAGTGCGTGACGTATTGCGTGCACACTCGGTTTATCGCACCAAGGGTATGTCGAAAGTCACGGAGCACTGTTTCAAGGCGTAATAACGGGTGGCAGTGCTTTGGGAAAAATTCATTTTTTACACTTACGTAAGTCGAACATTGTCTATTCTGCATTTCGGTTCAATTTTCCTCGCGTAGCCAAGTCGCGATGTTGTGCAATCCGAGCGATTCGCTCATCCTCTTTACGAAATTTAACATTTCTTTCTAAGGGTATGTCGAGCGGTACGAAATTTTTACTCTCCCGTTAGTTTCGAATCGACATGTACGAGGGTAATTTCCTATCAACTGCGCTCATTAGCGACAACTGTTCGCCACCGATATCCTGAAAATAAATTAATCTTTACAGGACTAGAGTCCTACATAAATTTGAGATGCAAAGTGAAAATATCATTGGATGTGTATGTATTTATGTAGAAGCCGAAGGAAAGTAAACTCTCTCGTTTTTGAGAATGGGCAAAATATTTTTGTCTCTGACTGCATTCGATAAAAGAATTAATAATAACTGCTGGAAAGATTTTATGTCATTTTAAATCAACTGTCTATCCCTCCTTTATTTCAAGGTTCTTCATAATTTCACAATTTTCAAATCATAGCATAAATTGTTTCGATGTCAATATGTCGCGGATCTTTTCGAAAAGTTCTTTCGTCACTCGAATGTTTATTACAAGACAAGAGCAGCAAGGCAATTAGATATAAAAATAAAAATAAAAATAAAAATAAAAATAAAAATAAAAATAAAAATAAAAAAAATATATATATATATATATATATATATATACATAGAGCGCGCGCGAGAGAGAGAGAGAGAGAGAGAGAGAGAGAGAGAGAGAGAAACGAAACTCGTTTGATTAATTCCTTTCATTTTCAAATTCTTGAAATAGTCTCTCCATTCCGCAAATCTCCTTTCACACCCGACATAAATTACCGTTGAAGAATTCTTGCTTTATCTATGAAAATAACAATGAAGCGAAGCTGACAGTTCAATATCAAGAGGCTTATCCGTCGCGCATATAAGAGAAGAAAAAACGGTAATAATCGCGCGACACCAATGCATAAGTTTTTATGTGCTCGCACGCACGTCGCGGCCACGTAAAATTAATGAATGTATTTGCAAAGCCGACGGTTTTTCGTTTATCACGGCCGCGTCTGGTAAATTAATTTTCATTTCATTAAGAGGCCCGAGGCGGCGATAGTAGGACGACACGATATTTCGCAAAAGCTTTTTCCAAGAGCTGACCATTACCGCTAATCTCTCTCTCGCCTTAGCATTTTCAAGACTCCCGTGTCTCTGCCTTGCTTTATCTCTCTTTCTCCCACATGCTTATCCGTCATGTGAAAACTGAGTTAAAGAAGTCCATTATTGCCCATTAAAGGCTATTGATTTTCAAGCTAAATTCTTCTGCCATTAACTTATCATAATGGGAAAGATATTTTTAATTAACAAAGCACATTGTTTATCCTCCTTTAAATATCGACTTCTGCATATAATTCAAAAAGACGTACGCTGCTTTGCATTCGCTCGTCCTACAAAAAAAAAAAAAGAATAAAACCTCATAATTACTATTGTCGTTTAAACGGTTTTCGATAAAATCATCGCACCAGAAGGACGGAGACACATGAGCGATAGGGAAGGAGGATGGACGTACTGAATCGGACAATTTTTGTCGAATTCTTGTATTCGAATTTTTGTAACGAATCCTTACGTACATTGTTGAATCCTTGGCGGCAGACTGCAATCCTCGTATTCGATCTCGTTGGGGAACGCTAGCGGTGCCAAGTTTTAAAGTTACGCGATTAAGGTCGAAAGGAGATCGACTGTAGGGAATGATTTTGCACCATGACCTTTATGTATTCCCCTAAATGATTTGTGATATATTGTAAGAGCCAGAGAGAGAGGGAGAGAGAGAGAGAGAGAGAGAGAGAGAGAGATAGCGCATCAAGGATTTATCGCATTTCACGAGAATTTGTTACTACCGCGTGTACTATGAACTACGTACGAGGGGAAAAAGAACAGCTTACGAGCTCAAAAACAAAATTTTACCTCCGCGAATTAAGACTTAGTGTGTGAAAAGGCCGTTTCACATTTGAAATAAAGAGCGCGCTTCGGTATCTCATTAGTAAAACACTCGGAGGTACTGCTGAAGGTATGGAAAACACGTGTGGCGTACATCATCGGATAAGGCCACGAGGGGGCGGCGTAGAATATAAAATCTTAAGAACGGAAGAAAATCGCCCGATATTATGGCTCGTAAAAGTAGTATAAACATGAAAAATTGTATATAACAAGGTAACGAGCCCGGCGAAGATTAACGCATCCTCGTTGAACGGCGGTCGCGGGAGCAGCGCCGTAAAGCAAAAACCCGGCCGAGCTCCACTCGTATAAAATCATCAGCACTCGGAGTCTCTTTACTTCCCCCAAGTACCCGGCTAACGATCGACCTAACACAATAAACCGAGTAGTAGCCGACGCGGCCGCGTAAATCCATCTTCAACGAGGTGGAGAGAAAGAAGAAGCGCCACTGAGCCGCGCCGCCTGCGATTTCTCTCTACGAAAAATCCTCGATCGGGCGAGAGGGGTTGGGGCGGGAGGAGGGGGGAGAGAGACCGCGAGAGAAAGCGAGAAGAGTTGTTACCCGAAGAGTGAAGGAAGAGTCTTTAAACGTACTAGTAGTAGTACTCTTGCTGCGAGTCTCGTTGTACTTTTATCGTTGTTCTCGCTCTCTCGGCCTTTTCTATCTCCCCTTAGTTTTTTGGACTTTACTTACGCGAGCGCGCGCGCCCTGCGATCTTAAACCGAGGTGTTTTCTTTATCTTTTTTTCTTTCTTCCTATTGCATGTCGATTCCAGATTGTTCCGCTCTATCACCTCGATAATTATAATGCTTGAATTGTTCATGAAAAAGAAACGAGAGCTGCAGAGATAGGAAATTGTAGCCACCCGGGGCTCTCCCGATCCGCATTGTCGGCGCTTTTTCTCCCTTTTCACTCCTTCTCCCATCAATTGCACTTATCAATTGTAATGGCCATTGAAAAGTATCGCATAATTTCCGTTTGAGCGAGTAGGAAGCAACACACAGTGTAAATATCACGGCGATTAGCTTTCTAAAAATGTACAAGTGGCGCCTAATAAATAGGCTTTGGCGTAATCGTCAACAGCCCCAAGCCGTATTATTCAAGTTTCCATCTCGCGTTTGAATTTATCGCTGCGAAGTACCACGAATGCCAATTAAAATGTAAAATCTCACTGTATTTGGGCAAAGGCGGTAAAACGTCAAAGAGAAGGGAAAAAAATAGACGGTTTGGACACCGGCACCGAGCGCTGCAAACTCACCCAGCGATTGTCGTGTGCGAATTCGCACAGCGAGCCGTGCGAAGTATAACGAACGCTAATTTGACGCGCACCGTCTCCCCGGCAAAATGCAGCAGCGCTAGTTTCTCCTTCTCCTCATCATTATCATCATCATCGTAGTCGTCGTCCTAGTCGTCGTCGTCGTCGTCGTCGTCGTCGTCGTCGTCGACGTACCCCCCCCCCCCTTTTCCCCAACCCACCACCGGCCCGCCACCAGCATTGGAGAGCCCTGTTTACCTGCCCGTCAACCGGACGGGGGAGATCGACGTCGTGATAAGGCGAAAGAGGCTCGACTCGCTCTCGCGAAGACGAGGAGCCTCGTCGAGTCCTGCCGTAACCTGCCGTAACCAATGAGCTTGTAACGGCCTCTATTTATCCCCTGAATATCTCTGTTAGGATTGTTGTTGCCGCAGCTCCCACCGCCAATCTGTCTGCCCGTCTACCTCCTGTCACAAATTACCCGGATGGAATAATCCAACGACTTTCATCGCCTTCGCTCTCGTAAGCACCGAGACCGTTCCCGCTAATCAATCACCACAACGAGTCTCTAATTTACATTCCCTCCGATCTTCCAATCGAACACGAATTTCATTCGAATGAACAGCTATGCTAATATCCCTCCTTCACCACCCACACCGCAAGCCTAATGAAACGACAGCGCGTACCCAAGTTGAAAAGTAAAAAGGCAACTGCGCCTTTCGAACGGACGATTCTGGTACTCGCGTGCAACTACCTCGCCCTTCCCCCTCCCACGCTCATTATCGCCGCCAGACTCACATCCACAAGCCCCAGGTACATTAGGATAAACCGTCATCAATTTCGCGAGGAGCGAAAAACGTAAGGTAAGGCGGCGGCTCCTCATCGTCTCCTCAAGTCGATCTAGCGAGCGGGGCCCGTGTGCTCGATCCCCTTTATCGCCGCTCGATCGCCATCGTTGCATTCGCAGCCAACGCTCCGTCCACTTTTCTCGCACATACCTCTTCCTGCCGCGGCGGGCCACGATCGCGGGCCGTTTCTTCCTCGCGCGCACTGCATACGAGGCACCGGGGACGTTGCTCCGCCTCCTCTTCCTTCGGCACTCATTGTACTCGCTCCCTACCACGTGCGCGGGTGCCGCTCGGCCGCTTCCTTCCTCTTCTCTCCTGCTCGAGGAGAGGTGCTGTCGCCTCGGCGCTCCTCTCTCCGACGCTCGGGACTACGATCGGCCACGCGCCCTTCGCCTCCTCCTCCTACGTCATCATCAGGCTACCTAGGCTGCCAGACCCTAATCCCATTGACCATTATTTGGACGAGGCTTTTTTATGTCGAGACTCGCTCGGTGGATGATAGGTGCGCGACTCCGAGCTGTTTCAATTAATTGAGAAAAAGAGAAAGCTCGAATAAAGAGAGAGAGAGAGAGAGAGAGAGAGAGAGAGAGAGAGAGATAGAGAGGAGTACGACGATTATGTTAGTCGTGGATAATTTTGTATTAATTCGATTGCATTATAATTGCTTACTCCAATGGAGAAGTGGTAAGATGACGATAGGCACGGAGATATTTGTGGATAGATAATTGGTTGGCGCGGAAGGAAGGGGGGATTTCACGAGATAATGGTGGAATAAATATTGACACGAATGATGCGAGAAAAATGAAAATAATAATAAAGATTAATAAGGAATAGACTCGACTGCCCGTGAAGAGGGCGCGATAGAGGGAAGAATTAGCGAATGAACAACAAAACGCTGGGGGCAGATAATACTGTATTTTGTAGTTGCAGGATCCTTATCCCGTTTATCTCCCATCCTTGTTATCACTATATACAATGCAAAATCTCACTCCCGAGTGTGCCAGCATCATCATGTCTCAATTCAGCAAAGATTCTTCTCGCTGTGGTGTGGGCATTGTTGTAAGAAATAAGAGGCTGTGCGTGGAGGCGACTAAGATTGAGAGAGTGAGTGAGAGAGAGAGAGAGAGAAAGTTATATTTTGACCCCGGTTAGCATACCAAAAGGCGCGTTTGCGTTGTATTATACAAGATGTGACTTATTCACGGTGAGGCCGAGACCGCCGCAATTATAATGAATGTGTCTCTTGTGTGGTAGAGGAGACGAAGATGAGGACGCGCGAGTGATGAGGAATAAGAGGAAAAGATGGGCACGAGGGACCGACGAGGGCAGACAAGACGCTCCGGCTGAAGATACAACGACCGTCACGAGTGTTATAATGAATGTCCATATCCATATGTGCGCGAGTATGCATATGTGTTTTTAAAGGCAGCATATAATTGGCATTTGAGAACTAAAATAAGCCTCCTGATGGGATTAATTCATTGGCTCGTTGTTGTTGTTGTTCTCGTTGTTGTTGCATTTAATCTGATAATTATTTGCGCTATTATCATAATTCCCTTTTTTTTTTTTTTTCTTAACCTTACTACTATCATTAGGATCGTTAGCCTCGTCGCTCATTTCATTAGGCTCTCCAGGAAGAATCTCGATAAATCTCGATAGTCTTTAACTCTTTAGCCTCTCGACGGCTCGAATATGATTTTTCATTATCTCTAATTACGATTAGAAAAATTCATCCGCTAAAATTCAGTCGCTGCCCTAAGATTGGAAATAATAACGCCCCAACATAAAACATTACTATTCAGATGTCACTGGTTTCTTTTTCCTTCGGTCCGGCCGTACTTTCGCCCCGACGAATATTGCTCCAATGACGAAAAGGATAAATGGGCAAGTATAAAAGTCCCTGCCGACGTTTTCGATCGAGCCATATGCTCTCGGGTCATAAACATCATCCGCCACACATTACCGTCGTCGAAGAGACGGAGAGACGGGGGCAAGGAATAATAAAAAAAAAAAAAAAAAAAAAAAAGGGGGGGGGGAAGGAAAAAAAAAAAAAAAAAAAAAAAAAAAAAAAAGGACAAGAAATATTACGCGTAATAGCGAACGATAATGCATCGACAGCGATATTGAAGATACTAAATACCCCATTGATTTAACATTGTTCGATATATTAATATTAACAATGACAGCATTGAATTAAAAGTTGAGAAAATTAAAAGCTAATTAGGAAGAGGAGATTGACGGGCGGCGGACAGAATGCAGAATAGATGGAATATCCAAATCTTATTCCAACGATGCGTCGCGCATCCCCGATTCGGAGATATCATTTGAATTTCAATGAGTGACTTCTCGCGTGGGTGGGTGCAAGTGTCGCGTTCGCTCTCTTCCCATTAATTCGGCGCTCTCAGCGTATATCACAATGGCCCTCGGCCCCTCGTAATGCGCCCGCGTTAATCACAAAGTCGGCGGCTTTTCTCGTCGAGGACGAGGCGACGTCAGCATGGTCGGCGGCCGCCCAGCCTTTTGTGTCGCACGGGAAAGCCATCGCTGCACGTACCATTGCCACGATTAATCTATTAATTGTATCGTTGACTGTTCCTGACTTTTCCCGTCCTCCTGCCAAGAGCCCTTTTAACGTAACGAAATCGTTACGACGCCGGCATTTGTTGTGCATTACGTCAAGGAATTCGTAGGGCCGAGGACGACGACGGTCCTTTGAACGAGCGATGAATATGCGCTGCCGACGACAACTCATTGACGATGATTATTTTGTCATTTCGTTTTATGAATTATTTCCGCGTCTCTCTGCATTATGACTGATATATAATCGGTTGAATTGGAACGAAAACGGGAAATCGAATGGCTTTACGTTATCCGACGCGCCTTCACCGCCATTAGATACCTTCTACGCGTGCGTATTAATTCAAAGCCATTATTATTATTCATTATTATTATTCATTATTATTATTATTATTATTATTATTATTATTATTATTATTATTATTATTATTATTATTATTATTACATGCGTATGCGCGTGCGTAAGTTCGGTTATTTAAATCTCGACGGATTTTTATAAAAAGACGGTTGAGAGAAAGGGGAGAGCAATAAAACGTCTGTATTTTTTAGCTCATATCGATGTTGATTATTGTAATTCCCAACGTTTACGTTACCCACGATAGTATTCGTTAGAAAAGCTGAATTTCATTAAATCAAAACAAGACAAAAAAAAAACAAAAAAAAAAACAAAAAAAAAAACAAAAAATTTTTTAATCATTGTTAGGTAAATATCCTAATAAATATTTCTCGGAATGCCTATTTGCTTATGAATGTATGTACGGTTTTATTTTACGTTTTTTTTTATTTTTTTTTTTTTCATATTTTTTTCTCTTCTTTTTTCTTCTTCAAACCTTTGCTTTATGAAATATGACTGAAAATAATACGAATACCGCCTCATGGTTTTTGAGCTTATCAATTCGACTATAGTACGTGGATTATTTTTGTAAGTAATACATTTTAAATGTGATTATTATTTATTAATTTTTCTCACACTTCCTTTGAAATATTTGACATACAAATTTCTTTAAAAGAAGAAGAAAAAGAAGAAGAACATACAACGGTAAATTGACCGTGGCGAATGTCGATTACGTGACAATTCAAGAGGAAACCAAAGAGTGCCGGACAATTCATAAATACGAAAATAGAATAAAGTCTCCCGCGCATATACGCTTATTATGTATATCGACATCTTTGATTCTCATTAGGCAAAGTCCTCTTGCGTCACAAGAAAAAAGCGTATAAAGAAGATGACAATACAAAGGAATTATCTTCGATCGGCCATTATGCGCACCTGGGAATTTTCCGTAACGTGAAACGGCGCACAGCTCCATTTTCCATTTACATTATCGAACGTGCGTTTTAAGCGCTCAAATCTCTACGTACTCATATGCATCTACGCACCGCGTTGACAAACATCTCTCTCTCTCTCTCTCTCTCTCTCTCTCTCTCGCCACGTCTCTTACCGTCCTTCTCCCGCACAACCCCATCGGTCCACCCTCATTCTCTCTGCCCTTCTTGACGCGCGTGGACTCGGTCGTCAATGGAGAGGAGACGAAAAAAGGTCAAATCCTTTCTCGCGCTGCACGTCACCAATACTCACGTAGGCCGTCATTATACACTTCTGGAATTTTAAATTCTGGCATACGAACATAATACAGATCAGCCTGTACAAAATAAATAAGACTGATGGTCGCTACAAAACACATATGATGAATGTAATTCATAGAGTTACGACGAGCTATCGTATCAGACAATTAAATATTCAAATGAAATGCTTTGTGAGCGGTTTATCTCTCGATAAATATATTTATAAGATTACATTTGAATGAAGCTATTCAGATAGGTATCGCCTCTTTTTTTCTCCTTTTTTCTCTTTTCATATTTTTTTTCTCCTTCTTCTTATTATTTATTTTTCTTTAAAAGTTCCGTTTGAAAATAACCATTGTGACAATTGTAATCTTCCTCGTCTCGATTCTCGCGTACAAAGAAGCTAAACAACTCTAGCCGATAGCGATATTAAGCAATCGCGTTCGATGGCATCTCACAATATTAATGTCGCTCTAAGGCACATCCAAACTCACACGAATTTGCGCCAAAAAAAAAAACAAACAAACAAACAAAACAAAACAAAAAAACAAAAACAAAACAAGCAAAAAAAACAAAAAAAAAACAAAATCACATCACATCGACCCGAGCGTACCCTCGAGCCGCGATTTTATCCGTTCGGAATTGCAACGACTCGCACTCCCATGGCCGAAGGCTGCGCACATTTATCTCGAGAGCCTCCCGATAAGAATTTTAAGACACGATAATCCACGAGCGGGTAATGTAACGCCGATAAGAGGAAGGGCGAACCAATCGCAACTACTAATACGACGGAAATGCCTCTCGACCAATCCCGACTTAAGACCCGCGCGGCTGCCTACCAACGCTCGAATCAAACGTGTAATTTCGCTTGGTCGGCTCGACTTGCGCGAAAGTGAAAATATGCGCGCGATACGGAGGAAGTGGCCGCGATGACCCAATTGCCGAACGGACTTAAGCCGGATGCCGCAGCACGGGCACGCGAGCGCGCGTGCGCATAGGCGAGGCACATACGGCCCGTGTGGCGACTGCGCATAACCATAATAGGGATAATTGGTGGGTATCCTGAGCTGCACCCCGTGTCTGTCCTACGGTTCATCTCGTTATTGTTTTTGGCGCGCATGCGGACGAATGCGAGGAGTCCGTGTGAGGGGCGAATTACCATAATGGCCTCCTTAAACACGCGAAATGTATGATGATAAAGCCTTGGGCTCTCCGCAGCATTAGCCGACCTTCTTTACGAGCGTATAAATATTTTGAATGACAAAGAGGAGTTCTCGGGCAGCCGGGACTCACGACGACTTGTCCCTCTTATCTCGGTCTCCGTGATAACGAGATTGCTTGGATCGTGCATGGGGACGAGATTTTCATAATGCGTTCCCTTCGTTTAGTCTGTCGAGTTGCGCTTGTTAAGGTGAAACCGCAACGTGCATACGTCTCGCCTCCTCCTCTACCTTCATCTAAAAAAGCGCCGCCAACCGCCGGACGCTAGAGTGTCCCCGGTGAGATCCCCGAAGGCAGGGCGAACCGTCGAGTACTTTTCCGAGCGTATGGTTCAAATTGCAATCCCCCTCCCCCCTCCCTATCCACATTGCTTATATGTCAATAACAGACGGCATTGCGTAAAAAAAAAAAAAAAAAAAAAAAAAAAAAAAAAATTACTTCATCCTTTAAAATTCCACTCTGTTATTCTCGCCTTGGCATCGCGCTCCATCAGCATTATCTAATTCTCATTACCAAGTCTTGGAATCCACGCAAGTCTGTCGCGCTCGTCCCGTAATAAAAGCTCGTAATGGGGAGCGCACTCCTCGACATTTAAATACGGTGCGTCGAATCACGGGTTCCCGGTCGTCGCTAGCATAGAGTTTTGCCACAATAACTGTAATTTTACGCTCGTGGCGGATGCTCATGCGGAGGTGCGAGCGGCGGTCGGTCGAGATAAATATAATCCAAGAAGGTGGTCTCGCTCGCTCATTTTGGAAATCAATTATGCACGAGAGGCGAAATTGAATTTTCAATTGTTTCTTTTTTCCCCCTTTCTTTTCTCTTTCCTTTTCTTCTTCTTCTTCTTCTCCTTCTTTTTGTTTTTGTTTTTTTTTGTTTTATATCTCTTTTGTTTCTCGTTTGCGGTTCCTCCTTGTGCGGTTTTCAATGCCACGGGACTACGGCGAGCCAGCGAGCGAGGCGGACAAGAGATAATTAAGGGCTACTTTGCCTTCTTAATGAGTCGCGCGTGGGCACGCATGCGCATAATCGTTTGCCAGCTCGCGCGCGATTACACGAGGTCCCGCCGGCTCGGGCTTAACCCCGAAAATCAATTCCTCTATTTTCGTATGGGACAAGGGAGGAGGAGGAAGGATCCTCCTGAAGGGTAGCACTGTTTTGCCCCACTCGGCGGTCGCAAAACTCGGGGACGATTTATCGCGCGATATACCGAGAAATAGCGAGTCGCCTGAATTTCCGCACGCTCGTTTCGTCCCGCTAAGGAGGTGGGGCAGTGGCTGACGAGGTAGCGAATAAAGCAGCCCTGTTACATCTCCTCCCTCCCTCCCTCATCCCCAATCCCTTGTCAACCACCTAGCAATGGCCCCCTGTCCAACGCTGTCCCATTCATCACAAGTCGCACGCATCGTCGAAGAAGGAAAGCCGCATTCCACGTCCCAAGTTTTTCCATTTCGCCGGGACCTTTCTCCGCGTTTCGCGTGCTTTTTTATTTTATTGTCGGCCGGAGCTTTTTCGATTTCTCGAGGACAGGGCTCGACTGCTCGTCGTTGGATGTAGGGCGAGAACGGCTCGGTTAAATTGATTTACTGGGAGGAACAGTGGGTACTCGTTGGCTTAAGCGATGTGGCGTTTATAATGGACTGCGCGCGGTTTTTATAGTTTGTTCTGTTCCGTTACTCTGGATTAGTCTTAGAATAATTTATGCGATACACATAAATACATTTAATGCCGTTTAATTTACATCATCTTTACGAGCTTAATCTATTTTCAGCAGGTTTGCGCTGGTTGAAATGGGAATGGCTGCCGCTGTCGTCTTGTTTTTTTTTCTTCTTTTCTTTTTTTTTTGTATTTGACGCTATTACATTTGGCAGATTGACGAGTGATTGGCCAATAGTGAAGCAATTTTTCAATGATATTACGCCTTGTCTGTTATGATTATTACGCTCGGGCATTAATCATTGTTATTTGCCGACCGTGGAAAAATGTCGAGCTTAATACGTCAAAGGTGCGAGCATGTAAATATTTACCAATATAATGTGCCACCGAATGTAGCACTTTTTCCCGTAAACGCAGAATTAAAATAAACGTAGAGGAGAGTTTGCCAATTGAAAGGCGATCATTAAATTATAACTGTATGTTGTTAATACAATCATTATATACTACCTAATTTTACATATATTTCTAAAATAACATCCGATCTTATTCGTTCGTTATCTAATGAATTTTCATGCAACCACGTGCCCGTCGTATTAATTTAGATTACATGCGCACACACATGCGAATAAATACGCGCACGTAGATAGAGATGGTGCATGCGTGCTTGCATGTGTCTTTCCTTGTTGCGCTTTTGTGCGTGTGCGCGCGGCGGCGGCGGCGGCGGCGGCGGCGGCGGCGGCGGCGGTTTAGCGTGAACGGTGAGGGGGATAGGGGTAGGGATGGGATGGAATGGTGGGGGGGGGCGGAGGAGGAGGAGGAGATATAGATATAGGATTATATAGATGATAAAATAAAGAAAAAAAAATAAGAAAATTTCTTAAGATTTGTTGCATAATTGCAAAATTACACGAAACTATAAAAATTACACTCGGCCAGATTATATCGCATACACGAACGTAAATGTAAATGCACATTTGTATCAGAAGTTTTTATTAACTCGCCGCGCAGCAATATTTATATATAATGTTCTCGGCGGATAATCATGCGATGCGTCTCACGGCCTCTTTTTAATTGACACACCGAGAAAATTGCACTACAACAATCTTTTTTATCTATTATAGTCTTCAAAGTTCTGCATTCTTCTACATTAATTGCAGTTTCATTTTCTCTTTCGGTTAATTTATGCTGTAAATCATGGTCTACCCTCTGATCGAAAGCTGATTTCATTCTAAATATAATGATTACAATTTTTATTGAATAATTAAATATATAATTTATGTTGAAGGAAGATAAAAGAATAATTGCCTTCGTTGATTCCTATACCATAATGAATATGCTTCCTCAATTTTCCCAATGATCAATTAATCCCTAGTATCTCTTTTGATTTATAATCGACCGCGTAATCAGCAATATCACAGGCAGTCATGCAATCGTGAACGCGCGATATCTCACGGTGCATTATTGTCTCTTTCTAATCTCGATATCTTTATGTCGTTAATTAATATGATTAATATATTAAGCTCTAGGCATTATTTGAAGTACTTTTGTTTGAGAAAAATTTTCAATTTAACTTGCCGATTCCATAGTTTCAGGTTGCGCAATATAAGCTTTTCTGACTCCTCTGAGTATACTCGCATCTGCTTTTAATTTTCATACTTTTGGCCCTTAACGATTATCTCGACATACTTAATCTGCAAATTTTGGTTTGATTTTTTTTTTCTTAAGCATAAATCTTATGCAAATATTTTTTCTTACATTGTCTTTGATTTTATTGACAATTTTGTATAACTAATAAGGAAAAATTGTCCTTAAAACATATCGTTCGTAAAACTAATTAAATCCACTAAAATAGCATCACGTTATTACATTCCAAATATTCCTAATCCATTAAAATAATTCATAACCGATAATTTTATCATCTATTTATTTATTTATTATTTTTTCTTCTTCTTCTTTCTTAAAAGATAATTTAGATATTTTTATTAACGAAGTATGGAACGAAGCGGAAGCTTAACAGCTTAATAAGTTATTCACAAATGATCAGAGCAATATAATTTGAGAATTTTTAGACATATATATATATATATATATATATATATATATATATATGTTGCCACCGAATAAAACTGCAGTTTATACTTCTCGTGACGCGCTGAATCCGTCCTGAAGAAATTATACTTCCTGATACTTTTGAAGTTTAAGAAAATTGATGTTTTGAAAATTAATCATCCATTTATCTTGCGTCCATTACATTAACATTTTGAAAATTGCAAAACACCATTGAGCTCTTTAAGCGTCGATGGGACACCTGCGGATTAATTTAATTTCGATAAATATGCATATAAATTTATTCACGTGAATATGTATGGCTTGAAAGCAGCGAAAGTAGTCGTCGCATAAATGGCGAAAATATTCGGTTTTTCATTTTGAAAAGATTTCGAGAATACAGTGAATGGCAGGTGGTCCATTTAATTTTTGCGACGCCTTTAAGAATTATCTTTTTTAAAGAATCTCCAAGCACAACGTGTGTTATTATAATAATTTCGTTGAGAGACTTACTCGACAGGTAAAATTGTTTCACATATATTTTGCAAATACGTTTTTGCCGATACGATGTGATCTTGGCGTTGCAATGTAAGCGTCGGGATAGTACACGATAATAAGATATAATTATTCATTACTATTGATACTTCTAAGACAATTGTACTGAAGTAAGTACATGCGAACTGTTGAGTATAAATGTAAATGATAAGCAAAAAAGGAAGAAAGCGTTTCTTTAGTCTCTTTTCAAATATATATTTCACGTATTTACCCATTATGTTCGATTTTATGTTGATTAATCGAAGCACTTATTGACTAAATATTTCTATCGCTTTTCCGCAAACTGACTTTTAATTCTTACTTTAAAATTAATAAAAATTTTATGATTTGATGAAATATCCGTTGGTTTGGTTACATTAGCAATAACATACGCAACATTTGCAATTAAATAAGCGAATGATATTGTGCTTGAAAGTATTTAAATATCCTAGTTACAGTGTACGTGAAAAATTCTGCGCATTTCAACATATTTCGATGCGGCCAAGTTCACATCAGCCTTTCTCCTCTATAATCAAAGCTCACTTAATGCACGAACTTAAATATTATTTTACGTTAAGTTTACATGTTCGCCTTCTATCATTTACATGCCGTCTTCCTTATTTCCTATTTCCATATAAATTTGCATCGGTAACCTCTCAATTCTTTCTCAGCTCAATACTATTTTCTTTATCTGTACTTTCAAACGCTTCCTTTTACCTCGAGTTTCCTCACTCGCATATTACCCATTTAATTTTCCACATCTCCTTCCCTTCATTATGCTTTTTGTCTCTCTCTCTCTCTCTCTCTATCTCTCTCTCTCTCTCTATCTCTCTCGCCGCCCTCTACCCCAACCCCCATGCCAATTCATAGTCGGCTAGAAAATGCGCTAGCGTACTTAAAATTTCATAGAAAATAAAAGAGGCATGCATTTTGTTTTTACGAACTAACAAATGCGCGTTCGCCATTAGTACATTCTTATATTTTTTTCCGTCCAAGAATTTTATATTCTATCCATTTTTAAATTACTTTGGCAGTGAACCACTGAACCTGTGAAATAATGGATCCATTATTGTGCCTGGCATTTCTACTTTTATCTTCAATAGGTTTCTTTACCAACCAATCGCCTTTCTTACTCCTCGCTCTCATCTTACCGGTTCCTCAATATTTTTTTCCAACTTTTATTACAACCCGTATGTACATTATTCACGATACATAATATGTTTAAACATTATTGCCATTCGTTTTTAGCATTCCGCCCACAACAATTAAATTCAGCGAGTCGTTGCATTTTTACGAAGGAAGAAAATCAGCGAATAACGAATTGGAGTTATGCAAAATTTATATTTACTCGGGAAGCAGAGCGGAGGCAACCAGCAATGGTTTTTCAAACGGATAATATCCCGACCAGCGTATTATAATACATAGACTCGTGTGAAACGTGGAAGGGCCGCGGTGGGGTTTTGGGCGTATAGGATGGGCGGTGGAGGGTTGGGTAGGGGAGTGATTGGCGGTTGGTGGTTGAGGAGAAGGAGGAGGAGGAGGAGGAGGAGGATGATGTGTGTGTGCGTGCGTGCGTGCGTGCGTGCGTGCGTGTGTGTGTGTTAAGGAGAGGTAGAAGAAAAACTAACCATAAATAAAAATTTCAGAAATTGAATGGTGAAAATAATTTATATAAAGCGGGGCAAAGAAAATGAGAGGCAGCGCGAGCATAATAACGCGTGTACGTACGGCAAAAAGAGGATTCGCTACGTTACGCCCAGCTTGTAATGCACTTTTCCCGCTTCGCTTCACCCAAGCTCTATCTAAGAGTTTCCCGCAGGGGAAGAGTAAAATGTACATGTGCGCGCGAGTGCACCGGGGGGAAAGATAATCGGGAATAATCGAGAGAAGCCGAGCGTACGTACGTGTGAGAATGCTTTTTAATTACGTTGGCTCAACCCCCGATTTACGCTTTCTCCCAATGGCCGATGCCTATTTAGTGCTGATTAATTGGCGTATGGAGTACTGTGTTCTGCTTTATTGGCCCTACGAAGCCTATCGATTGTCTTCCCGGTGATTATCGTCCGATAGAAGCACACTCGATCCTTCGACTCAATTACCTTTTGCGGTACTAACACGGCTACTGTTGGCTAATACGTTGTAATGGCGAGATGAAAGTGCGCGGGCTCGTTGCGAAATAGCCAATAATATTGTCAATCGTTTATTCAATAATATTGTCAATCGGTCTCTCACTTACTGTTCACGTATTGCCATTTAATTATTAACTATTCGCACGTGAGTAATCGGGTCTTTGAACAGGGCTAAAGTTTCACGCGGGGAGCGATCCCTAAAACGGCCAGGGCACGAAAATATTCGAAACCCGATGGACGTAAAGGGAAAGGGGTTGCTGAGTAGCGTGAATTCTTATTGCACCAATGCGTTCTGTTTACTGCGATTGAGAATGAGACGAGCGAGCGGACAATTTAAGTACAACTCGTTGCTCGCGCATACGCGCTCTATTAGTTATGACAGTCGAGTAATCACTAATAGAGTCCTTTTGCTTAGCCGAATAATGAGACGTTCATTATCCTTTAATCAAAGATTTTCAATGATTCCTTGCTCCTGCACGAGTGCTTGAATTCTCATGAAAGGAGGATAAGTGAGCGACTCGGAGGTCGAGTTAAAAAATTAACATAGTCCGTAATCATCCAAGGATCATGCGTGTGGATATTTAAATGGACTAATTATTATTAAGTGACGTGTTACTTTCAGATTAAAGCGTCGAGGTCGTTATGAGAAATAATGCGCTTGCACTAGTTGCATTAAAATGATCAGGCGGGAAAGATAAAGTAAATTAAGCAGAAGCCATGAATATTGAAATTCGTAGTATATGTGAGGTTGGGAGTAGAGTGTGCTTACGTACAAATTAAGCGGCCACGCATCGAGTTGGTCGAAGATCGATGGAAATTTATTTTTATACTTGGACATTGCATTCGTGGCTCCTTATTTGCACGTTGACGCTACACAGATCGGATTGGAAACGACATTTGCGAAAATCCAAGCTACAAATGGTTATCGTATTTTTGTCGAACAAATATTGGTCGACCGAGAGACGGACGGACGGACGGACGGACGGACGGACGGACGGACGGAGGGACGACATCGTGTTCCTCTATGCTGTTGACACGCATCACTCATTATCACATCGCGAGCGACGATATCGACTCCGTGGATATTGGAAAAGCCACGAGGCTGACATATTTGGTGAAAACGCACGTGAAAGAATTTCCGTGTCGATACACATTTATGTTTTTGATAAACTCGCTCTCCCGATGAGTCCTTGAAGCTACGAGAGACTGGTTACGTAGTGAGCGGTTTTGTAAAGAGAAGCGTCGTCGGGCATTTTATTATTATATACTTTTTTTTTATTTATAGTAGGAGTGAATAATTTTTTATGGCATCAATCCTTGCGGTCAGAAATAAAAATGAAAATCCCGATACCTAATGTCATTCGCATTATTCAAATTATATTGTTCGCATAAATCATTTGTAATTGAGTCGATACCTGTGGATAAGCTTCAATTTCGTAATTTATATTTTGTTTCTTTTTTTGTTTGTTCTTGTATTCCTTAAGCTCCCAGTCAAGTTAACAATGTAATAAAAATCTCATTAGTAATGATAACAATTTAGAGAACAAAAGAAAAGAAAGAAAGAAAGAAAGAAAGGAAGGAGAAAAAGTGAAGACTTTTCATAGTTTCTGTTTAAATATGTTCGGCTTAACCGAGTCTCGGCATATTATAACAAATACATATATATATATATATATACATACATATATATATATATATATATATATATATATATATATATATATATATATTTATATCTATATATATTTTTAGCGAGCCTCGCCATTTGATAGTACTCAATTGATAAAGTGGCTGTGCTTTGGCGGAGATAAACATCATTTGCGTTTCACAAGATCGATCAAATCTATAAAAATAAATCTCCAGAAATCTTTCCAACGATGTTTCAAATTAAAAGTCGGACAAAATCGTTGGCAATCATTTGCCGTGACTCGATTGCTCCCCCTCGGCCCCTTAGCATTTATCTTAGATTGTAGCGACTATGGGGGAAATTAGTGGCTGTAGAGCGAAAGGCGAGAAACAACGTGCGATAAAAATACGGCCATGTAGAATGAAATGAATATCAAAACTACTTATAAATAGTCGTCATTGCCTTGAAAATTCTCACGAGCGACGCAGTGTGCGTGCGTGTGTATGGGAAAGGAGCAGGAGGTGGGGATAACGAGATGGGAGATGGCGGGAGATCTGAAACGCCTCACGCTTCCGCTAATCCAAGAATCGAGACTTTTAATGCACGCATCACGCGTCACTCTCTTTCTTTTGCCCTCGCCGTTTGCCTCGGGAGGGGATTTTATGATTATAAATATCGAAAGATACTGGGAAGATGTGGGACCTCCCGATCCATCTCGCTGCGGCTTAGTTTATTCATTTTTCTTCCCGAAATCTCTTACTCGACGAATCGTCCTTATGTCTCGAACAAAGCCCCGGAGATTCATTTTCTCTCGAATTATTGTCTACAATTTTATCACACCTATTTGTCATGCCGAACTGACGACCTCCGCTTTATCGAACTATTCGAACCCACGAGGATTACCGGCACGATAGCAACATCTTATAATTATTTAGATTAAATTTCATAGATACATTTGCTTTCGTATAATCGAGCTCCGTGAAATTTTGTCGCGTCTGTTATTATTGATTAATCTTTAATGAAAACACAATCAATTTCATTGTCAAAGACTTCTTCAATTAAATTTATTGTCATGATAAAGTACGACGGGAAATGATGCGGTGTCTTCTTTCATTGAAATATACGAAAAATAATAAAAATCAAAAAAAAAAAAAAAAAAAGAAAAAAAGAAGAAGAAAAAAAAAGAAAAAGAAAAAGTCCCTGTATTCACCAATCTATAAATACAATCGTGTTTTCTTCTTTGTACACCGTAGAAACTAAGAAATAAATGTATACAGACATTGAGCAAGTGAAATTTTCATTTCGTCTTCTTATTGGCCCGCAAATTTAATAATGCGACTTGCATATTGCGATTTCAAGATCTTGCGATTTGCATACAATTTTGAAACATACTTTGTCTTATCTCTGTATGTAATTAGTTAAAATGCAATTCTTCGCCGCCTACATGTGAGCGCACATGCGCATGCTCGTGTGTTTCAAAGCAGCTGAAAAGATAACGCATACAGCGAGACCAATTAAATTAAACTGTACGTGTGGATTTGAGGGACGACATATTTAGGGGCAAAAAGATTCCCCGGGTGTGGGTTTTATTTTTATTATTTTTAATTTTTATTTCAAAACAAAAAATAATTCAGAGCGATTCTAAGAGACGACGAGATGCAAATATTTCCTTGAATACATTTCGTATTTATTAAAATTTTATCATTGCCTTTATTTTGCTTTGACATAATAAATTAATTGAGAATATATTGTCATTGAGACCGTAATAAGTTATAAAAAGTAATTTGCGCGGCGTACGTAAACGATTGGATCAAGAGTTTTCAACCATAAGCAGCAATAATCGTACGATTGTTGTTGCTTTAGCGTTATAAGCTTTAACAAAATTCCCCATTTTTTTTTAGAATAATGATGTATCAATGGAAAGTGAAACACATGTTGTAAAATAATAATTGATCTGGCAAGAAACTCGGGAAGAACGCACGGACACGGCACCGTCGACGTCCACTCCCAACGTCCAATACCCAAAAGTTTCATCCAATATGTTAAGAAAATTTTAATTGCCTCCAACCGAGTGAAACTTTTAACATGTCGCATGTAATGGAATTTTAAGCCCGAGGTGGCTTTAAGGGCAATTGATCCCTATCGTCGGTGAAGAATCAGTTAACCGATATAACGAGGGGATACCTCGAAGCTGATTGTGTAATGCGATCGTCGGGGCGCAAGAACACGTGAAAAGGACAATAATCGGCGCGAAGCGATTAGTCGCCAATATCGGGTACATCGACGTGTCGGATCGTCTTGAAAAGATAATTTTAGTCACGGGGTACAAAAACGCCACGGCGTCGACGTTGTCGGCACCGCCACCACTGCCGCTGCCGCCGCCGCTGCCACCATCGCCGTCGCCGCCGCCGCCGCCGCCACCGCCGCCGACGCCGACGCCGCCGTTGCCGTTTGGGGCATGCGCTCCAGATGCTGCCGTCGGGGCATTGTGTCGAGCTGCCGAGACTATATTTAGAGCCCAGGGGACCGACGTGGACTGGGCACACGCCGAAACTTCTCGACTCCTTACCACGCGTTAAAATATATCCTTCTCTCTCTCTCTCTCTCTCTCTCTCTTTCTCGCTCTCTCCCTCCTCGTTGAGATATCGCGCATGGGGATCCTCGGGTTCGTGTTTATCGGCGCAGCTGGTGGCTGATCAGGAATGAGAAACGAGATACGTGGAGATGGGCTGTTGGGCGGTAATTTACGGGTCCACGCGATCAAGACGACTCGCAGACGTACCGTGACGACGTACCAAGAGTGGAAATGCCAATGCGAGAAGAACGTCGCCTAGATGTAGCAACGACCCTCGGACGTTCGTAAATATAGTACGAGGTAATGACCCCTTTTGGATCATGAACTGTCAGTCGTAGCATGAATTTCGTTTTTTTTTCTCGTGATTTTCAGGCGCGAGAAACAAAAAGTGAGCCTCAATTTACAACGGATATCGAAGTTGTTGCCAACAACGCGGAACGCACCGACGTAACATCGCTTTTCCGGCTCAGTCGATTGTCAAAACTTACAAACCCCAAGGCAAACAGCGGGCAAAAAATATTTCATTTCTTTCTTGGAGCCATGAAAACAGAGACCCTCGATTTCCTCGCGAAAACTTCCCGTAAATCAACAAAGACGTGGCCGCGTACCGATAACTTCTTCATCGTCACCCCACAATTATAGAACATTTAATTTTAAAACACATCATCCATGCGTCCGTAGCAGTGAAAAAAAAAACGAGTGAAGGAGGCGGAGGTAGTGACGAAGAAGAAAAGACGGTGAAGAAGCTGTCTTCTTATCACGACCGCGCGAAACACGAGACGCGAGAGATAGATAAGTAGATAGATAGATGGATAGATAGATAGATAGATAGATAGATAGATAGAGAGAGAGAGAGAGAGAGAGAGATAAAGAGGCAGTACTGTATCTATTTTTCTTCCATCGTTTTTTTGCTCTGTGTCGCTCTTTTTTCCTTCTCTCGAGACAAATCTGTCAGCGATTCTCGACGCGATAGGTCCGTCGCGTCGCACGCTTCTTGCGGAAAAAAAGAAAACAAGTCGGCACGCGTCGTACTTTCCGGGTCGGAGGGCCGATTATTAACGTACGAGCGTTGCGACACTTTGACAACGCTTTTAGTAATCGGACAAACATAGTCGGAATGCCCGCTGATTATGTCCTCGCGATATTCGCTCGTCAATAATTTTTAAAGCGGCGAGTGGCAAATACTGGAAAGAAGAAAGAGGACCGAGAGATTGCGCGACTCACGTCCGCCCTCCGCGATTTCCCGAAATGCGTAGTTGCGCTTGTCTCCAGCGAGATAATGGTAATCGTAATTGCGAGCGCAAGAGAGGAGGGAAAGTATTGAGAGTGTGCGCTGTCGAATCGCCAAGTGCACATTTTCAGGAGTAAGGAAGAGGAGGGGAGTAGCACCGAGGAGCAAAAAAGATTGAGCTGCGCGAAATAAAGACGTCGAGAGAAAGAAAAAGCCCGGAGCACGCGACCGAGTCCCATTAACGCTTATGGACATTACGGCGCGAGTGGTGGCCATTGTCGGGCCGGTAATTGCCTCGCGCATCGATCCCACGCGAACAGGATTCCCTTTCCATCAACTAGCTATCCTCGTTCTGATGACGATAGCTTTTATCGGTCGGATAAGCGGATTTTCCACTCTCGTCGCTCCGGTGCCTTTAATCCGCCTGGGCTTGGCAATTTTCGAATCGCGCCCCTTATCCTTGGGAATGGACCGAGTGTATTGTCGCGCGAGTAGAAATGTTGGACTTTCTCGGCGGCATGGATCCCCGATATTAGTTGAACAATTTTAATATGGACTTATATCCTGAGATTCCTGCTCTTCCTCAACTTTTTCAACCTTACTACTTAATCTGATGATTTTTCTTCTTCATTTTACACACACACACACACACACACACACACACACACACACATACACGGCCACGGACACGTACACATAAATATATAAAGTAAAGATAGCCCTTTTGTACGCGAAAAGATGAAGAGGGCTTAATACAATTTCACTATTATTCTTATTATTCTTATTCTAATTCTTCTTCTTCTTCTTCTTCTTATTATTATTATTATTATTATTATTATTATTATTATTATTATTATTATTATTATAAGCGATAATTAGAGAAAAACGATTTAGGACAAGGTTCCTAAATGCCTGCTGCGGAACTCTTTCGACCCAACGAATCCAATAAGATTATGGATGTGACAGCAAATAAGTCAATCGAATAAAAGTACTTTACCTTCAAGAGAGCTTTAGGGAGCGAGAGAGAGAGAGAGAGAGAGAGAGAGAGAGAGAAAGAAAGAGAGAGACTTGACTTTCCAACACGACTCGCTAATGAAAAGTTCCATAAAATCAATATTGCCGTTTATTTAATTAGCGTCTCATTGATTGTCCTCGATATAATGTGATTATTTAACTGAATTCTAGGTCCACGGCGCTTCCCTACTTTCACTCTAGAAACTGAATAGCGCGAGGGATATGTTATAAAATTAATAAGCTAGAAGCCTTTCGAAGACATGTGCTTTCCATGCTCCTGCAGTAGTTCGAGCGCAGGCAAATGTTGCTGAAAAAAAAATCCTCGTGATTCATTTAAATCCATTAATATAATCCGTATTTATAGATTCGGCGAATGATACGATAAATAGTTCGTGGTCTGGCGATATTTTTGGACGGCATAATTGACAGCAAAGTTAATCATTCAGTGTAAAAAAAAAAAAAAAAAAAAAAAAAAAAATGACAGACTAAAAGAGAAGTTTCGGTTAATGAAATCGTTTGATTAATGACGAGATGATCTATATTTACGTGAAAAATAAACGATATGGCCGACGCGTTCCGAAAATAAAGTTTTCATTTACAATGTAATTCCATTTCTGTGGCGCGCGCGTACGAGAAAGAAAAATAGCGCTAGCAGCTTTTTCGACCACGAGTGGGAGGGAGCGAGCGGCGCAAAAAAAAAATCGTTACACTTACCGATAAACGCGAAAGAGAGACCGTCAAGGACCATTAAAGTGACGCGCTCTCGCATTTTAATAATGTAAATATAGAATACTTTAAAAGGCCCTAGGCCCGTCCGCAACACGTTCCATTGACGAACTCATTTGCCGCTTCTTTTTGATATATTCCCGAAAAGCGGGATGAGAAAGGGGGAGATTCTCGGATTTCTCTCTGGTTTTTCGGAGGCTGGGCGAGCGCCTCTATTTGTAGCTTCCGGGGTTGGCTGGCGAGTCCTTCCTATTTTTTTCTCCCGCTCATCACTGGCTTTTTATTTCGTCGTCTCATTTGTTTCCTGCTAGCGCTTATTTCACGCTCCTTGAAATCCGGAGAGTTCCCTCAGCATCTCCTTTTTGCCCCCTGTCATCTCGACACATGGAACTTATTTCCGCGGATTTGCCCTTAGATCCGGGAGAGCGGCGCGCGCGCACTTCCAATCTCGACAACCTGCGCCCTACATTCGCTAGTACCGGGGAGCAGAGTCGCGCTTCTCTACACCCCCTCCACCACCACCACCCCCCTGCCCCTCCCGTCCCATGCTCACTTCCTCCCTCTCCGTCGGCACACCCACGCGCGCACTTCAACCCCATTGGTTAAAAGGAATAAAGCAGTCGCGCGCTCGTCGCGCAGCTTCGAAGAAAGTAGCGGCGTATTATTGTCGAAAGGGGCGGAGGGGAAGTGGATGTAAAAAGTGCCGCATTTAGCGAAAATATTTGCCAGCCGCATGATAAATAGTTTAGTGGAATATTTCTTTGTCTCCGATCAGGGACGAGAGCCAGGCGACTCGTATTTGCACTTTGTTTTCCTTTGCAAATGAGTAAATTATAAGCCGCGGACGATGATTAACGTTGACAAGGGCGGCCTTTAAAACTAATGCAATAACAATGCGCGCGCTCGCGGCTCACATATGCACTTACACGGTCGCGCGCGACGTGCACGTACCGCGCGTATGTGCATACGTACACAGCGGCGAAAATCTCGGTTTTGTCGAAAGTCGTATAACTGAAAACCTGTTTCGAGATTGACAGTTTACGACTCGTACGTATATTTTTATATCTTCATGCCCGTAAAGTACCCCACCGAAAAAAATTCATTATCGTAAAATCCCTCGAAGGGCCTCTACTCCTCTCTCGTTCCTATCGCCTGTAAATTATTTTCGCAAATCGAACCCTTTGATACTTTTCAAATTGTACGCTTGCAGATGCAATAATTTATTCCTCCGCGCCATCGACTTGTGCTCTCGAGAACCTCTCACGAAACTCTCCTCTCCCTACCTCTTCCTCCTCCTCCACCGAGTCCCCAATCCCTCCCACCATGCCGCCCATTCCACCCCGAAGGCAATTTCACTCGCGAATATTGCCTGTAAAATACTTTATATTCCTGCGTTTATATTGTATTTCGTAATAGCTGCAATTTCATTACAAAAAATGAGAACTGCCAATAAACAGTCAACATAATTCCCGCAGATATCCTAATATTTGACATGACGTGTTAACAATGGAATTATTATACATTTATAATGAAGCTCAAAGTGCTCCACGTCCGGCTCTTAATTGCCGATCGACTTCCATGATTTTCCAGCTGTTTTAGCGCACAATGCCTCCGGCGACGCATGCATTGCCCATTTCGTCGACCTATGC
>NW_011948416.1:4426660-4427786 GCF_000503995.2 Ceratosolen solmsi marchali | reverse complement strand
AGCCCCCTCCGCCCCCCCCCAATTCTAAATCATCGTATGCTTCGTTATTCAAAATTTACCTTCTAAATCTTCGAGCGCTTCCAAGTGGCGATGTTACTTTAAACGATCTTCATTTTTCAATTTTTATTAACAAACAATTGGTGATGTGGCTCGTCTTGAGAACTTCGTGCCTCATTAGCCTCGAGAATATTATCATCACCGGACTTTCTTGAAATGTGTATTTCATTGTTGTACGCATTAGAAGTTGACAAGTAAATCGGCGCTCTTTCCTCCGACCATATACCATCGATGCCAGGCCTCTAATTTTCAGCCGTCTCGGATAATATTTTCTCTCATTCTTAACGACGGCCTCGCCGAAGCCCTACATACACCGCCTTTCATCCAACAAATTTATATAAAAACGAAAAAAAATACACGTATCCACATACGGGCTACAAATCCAAATTCAAACTCTAATCGTAATCTAATTTCAACTCGTAGAATCTCTCTCTCCCTCTCTCTCTCTCTCTCTCTCTCTCTCTCTCTCGCAGCCTGCGACAAAATCGCCGACGATAGGCAACGAGAAAGAGATGGTAACGCACGTATCTCTGCGCCCCCAAATCCCAATTGATTCAGCAAACACCCCCTTGCTGCGATCCATCCACCTCCACAGCACATGATAATTAATCAATAATTCGTCGTAATAAAAACAATAGTATCCGGACCATATCGTATTAATCGGTGGCTTAAACTTCAACAACCGTGACCGAGCATCGAATTTGCCGGCTAAAGAGAAGCAAAGAAGCCAAATAAGCGGCAAACGAGTGAGTCGAGAAGCAAATAGTAAATGACAAAGTTAAAGAGCCGAACGATCGTCGAACGATCATCCAACGATCGCCGAACAATGGCCGAACGATCGCCGAACGATGGAAGTAATCGCATGGGTAATTACACGGGGTCGAGGAGTCGCGGCGTGGCGGCCCCGTCCATATCTCGCGTCACGAAAGGAGAAGAAACACCCGTCCGACTTAAAGTAAAAGGCTTGTTGTCGAGTCGGTTGAGCAGAGCGATGCTCGAGTGGTAGTTGGGGTCAGGGGGACTTTAAGAGGGGGTGGCGGTGGCGGGTGGTGGGGGGGGGGCAGGGTCG
>NW_011948416.1:4418359-4426316 GCF_000503995.2 Ceratosolen solmsi marchali | reverse complement strand
CCCCCCCCGCTGCCGCAATCACCCGCCGGCCGGTCGTTTATACACTCGCTGGGCGATATAAGCGCGAAAATCTCGGGCCCGCTGAGCGCCACCGAAAAGGCCCCGCTTTTCGCACGGCTCGACTCACCGACCGGCTACCCACCTCCCCTACCACTTCCCTTCAATTATGCATATTCGGCCGAGCACCCGCTAATACGACTTTACGCAGCGCGAGGAATAATAACTCGTCGGAGCCGGAGGTGCAGTCGGCCTATCGATCCTCTTGCTTCGCTCGTCCACTTCACGTTTCGATTTAAAAGACCATTGGTTAGGTTATGGGTTATTTGGTTAGGTTAGCACAAGCGCCCGAACGCATGATCGGCGCACGGTCGGGAGGAGGGATGAGGATGGGCGCGGACGTCTCGAACGATCGAGCACTCGTAATATTATAATTTGAGTTTACGTGGAAGCGCGGCCATATGTCTCGTGAGAGGCGAGCGAGACTCATCTTTCCGGCTGCGTGGACGTTTCTTAGATTTTTTTTATTTGCCGGCTGGCAGTCGATTTCCTATGCAGCCTGAGCGAGCGAGGCGTGCAAGGAGAAATCGCCGCATTTTGCATATAGGAATTTGAATTTTTATAGGATAACTTGTTATTTCGCTGAGCGTGCTGGAGTGGATTTTTTTTTTTACGAGAGGAAAATGGGGTCCTTTGTAATTCAAAGTGTGTCCACATTGAGTGAACGGTGTGTGCGCGTGCGCTTTAGCCAGCATTGTGCGGTTTATTTTTTATCTATAACAATTACAAAGGCAATTTGAATGAGCAAACTGTTTTTGGCGGGGAAGGAGTGTTGCTGAAAGCATTTTTAAATTAGGCTGTTTCGATTTATTTTACTTTGTTTATTGAGGAGGGTCGTTCGCATGGGTTTATTTTTGGCCTCGAAAGTAAATAACTTGCCCCCGAGTCTTTGAATATTAAGATTTCTGATTACGCGTCTTGGCCGTCGATTTTTCTCGGCCTACGCGCTGCCAGTCGTTTGCGCTTGATGTGTTTTAGCGGCAATGCCGTGTCGGTAAAAGCGTCTGTAAAAATTGGTCAACCCATGGCAGAATCGCGGACACGTCTCAATCCCATGGAAGTGGCTTTTCTTTACGGAGAGACGAGATTAATGAGATTTATGTTTTTTTTTTTAATTTTTTTTTTTTTTTTTTTTTTTTTTTTTTTTTTTTTTTTTTATTAAGGGAGAGAAAGTGAGCGAATGTGGTGGCGAAATGGTTTTAAAAGTATTATTGAGATAGTCATGTATTTTAATATTCCTAAGTTATTTATAATATCGTATTTTATGGCCTATGCATGTAACGACCAATTTTACGTAATTCGATATTTATTATTATGATTAAAGTACTTATTGCTGTAGAAATATAGATAAACTTTTTCGAAGAAAAAAAAAATATATATATATATATATATATATATATATATATACATATGTATATATTTGCATAGATAAAATGTACATAATTGCAATTTTTCTTTTTTGCCGATTTTATAGTACAATGACGACTTAGCTTTTAACACAAATTGACAGGCATATAATATAATGCATGATATATCTTTATAAATATAAAAAATATAATATTCCAAAGTATATACTAATAAATGGCTATTATACACGATCATTTTTTTCTTTTTTCAATGTAATATTGAATGTTGTAATTAGCTTAAAAGCTATCTATTTTATAATCGTATCGGCTTAAAATTCTTGGATAAGTGAGATATTAATGTGCAAGAATTGGAACGTAATAGAATATTATTCGCATAGGACATCGGATTGTGCGATAGTAATATGAAACATTTAATGATTTCTTAATCAATAATGCTTGATTTGGCACTTAAAATCTTGATGAATCAACAATGTGAAAAGATAACAAATTCAAAAATTTATAGTGCATTGCGCAAACGCATTTCGAAATAATAATTTATCACTAATTTATTGAGCATTTGAAAGTCTTCATATCTTTTAAAACTATATATATTTTTTTATTATTAATTTTTTATTTCAACTAGATTACTTATAATCGATCAACGTTGAAATTTTTGATCATTGAGGTTTCGAAAGCGAAAATATTATCCATAAATATTATCGAAAAATAAAATATTCGCTTCTAAGATAATTGAATATCGTAATTGGCAAATTTTCTCGAATTATCGACCATTCGTGCAGTATGTGATTAAAAAAGTTGTCATCTATCTATAAATCGATGCTCGAATCCTGACACTTTCTTCTTTTCATTAATATTATCCTACGAAAGGATATCTCGTGAATTCACTTTGATCGTCGCCGTGGAAAAATTGACCCGAGCACAATAATTTCGTCGAATGAAAAACGAAACTAGTTCTCTTATTTGAATCAAGATAATCCCCCCCCCCCCTCCACCACGGCCCCTCGTCCGCCATATTAAATATGAAAATTGTTATAATTACGACTGAGATATCATATAATTCCTTCGTGGATTAATTAGCTTTTCCAAAAGGTCCATTCATTTATAAATTAATGCTTTTTTAATGTTAGGTTATTGATCGATCGGCAAGTAGTGTTGTGTATAGATTTTAAATTATCCTCATTAAATATGTAAAAATTACTCGTTAACTTATAAAATCTGTAATTTTTTTCAGTTTAAAAATTATATGCTTCGTTTTTAATATCGGTATAAGTTTCAATAAGATTACGTAGAAAATTATGTCATTTCAGTGGCTTATGTTAAAATAAAAATTACGACCATGTTATTAAATTGAAGGGAGGGAGAGAGAGAGATAAGAGGAATTTAGTTTTTATTCTCACCTGACCATCTGACAGCCAAATCGATACAAACATCCTTTGCATAAAAATAAAACAAAACAAAAAACAAAAACAAAAGAAGTTTTTCTTTTGCATTAAGAATGCAAAATGTACATATTATATATCGAATCATTTTTCATAGCCGTTGATGCTCTTGCATTAACGGCCATACTCGAAATTGATGATAATGATGATTTCACTCGTTATTTGTCTCACCTTTTACTCAAATTCTTCAGATGATTAAAGCACCCTATGGATAAAAAAGGACCTATTCAGGGCTTTTTTTCTACTTTTATCTTTAGTTCTTTTATATCGCCTTTCAGAATATAAAGAATGTGCTCGAATTTGACGTTATTTAGATTATAAAGGAAAATGAGACTCCTAGCACCGCGGAGTGTTCAAATAATTTTGTAACGAGCATGTGAACAACGCATGAGCTCCAATATACGTTAAGTGACTGTATATTACCTATACATGCACAGCACGTACGCAAACATACATTGACTCGCTTCAACACATGCTAGCTTCGCGTATGTACGGGCGCGCCATCGTGTGAATGTATGTATGCTTGTGTGCGTGGTATATATGCACTGGTGCAGCAGCGGATTAAGATGGAAATTTCTATGCCGACGATACCATTATTTATGAGAGAATTAATCTTGAAGATTGAATAGAGTCTTTTTATAATTAATTATTGAAAGCTCGTTAAATGTATATAGTATGGTGAATTGATTATAATGACATAATTTCAGCATTATGTAAGAAAAGCAGATAATGAACACGTTGAAAACAAATTTATTGCATTAATAGGTAGTAAAAATTACATTTTTACGCGAATCATATGCATCGGTAATGACATTTTCTTACAATGTAAGGAGAGTTTCATAAGTGTTACATAATGCTCTAAAGCTATTAAGAAATTATTAAAAACTAGTTATATATATATGATTGAGCCTTGAAATTTGTAAATTGATTAGTAATATCATATTACGGAAAGCTATTATATTAATGTAAGAATATTATTAATAATGTATTGAAAATTTGAATTTATAAATCGATATTAAGCAGAAGTAATCCAGGGCAAATTGGTACTGAAAATACCGATATTAGCAAGATTGACTATCGAATGCCGACGCTTCGTACTTTCGCAGCTCGAAGCTCTCTATTCACATGCTAGGTAAAGGAGCCGTGTAAATAGAAAATTCGTTTAAATCGGAGAACGTAAATGCGGTGCTTTATAAAACTATTCATTATTGCGAAACGCTTGTGGTGTTATTTCAATAAACTATATGACTTAAAATATAGACCAGGCGCGAGTTAATATTTGTAGAAATTCCTTGGCCACGGACTAAGAGGTATATTCCTGGCAGGATCTTTAGCGAACGTGGACCGAAAATATTTTACGGTAAAGACAGATAACGTGACGAGGCGCGTGAAACAACGGGAAAAGGAAGGTAGCGATCGCCCGTCGTCGCTTCCTTCGTCGCGTCGACATTTCATTTGTTTGTTGTATAATTCATGAGAGGACCGCGTGGACGGGACATCGAGTTAAAGGAAAGAAGACCAGCTGGTAATCCATCTCGAGCATAATGCGACACTGTATAAATCCTCGGCGCTCATTGAAATCGGGCGCGCGTGCGTGAAATATCATGTCCTGCCTCATCAGTGAAAGAGCGAGGCGCATGAGTCTCGCGCCCTAGACCCGAGGTCAATGCTCGGACCCATTGATCCCGGGCAGCGCGGGAATGGCGAGAAAAGCCCCGAGTCTATTGTTTTTCCCATTCTTTTCCTCCTCCTCTTCCTCTTCTTCCTCTTCTTCTTCGTCTTCTCGTTCTTCTTCTCCGACTCTAGCAGCTACTCCACCTGCGGCACTAATCGAGACAAATCGCGGCTGGAGGTCGGTCGGCTGAGGGGCCGGGGGGCGCGAGGGTGAGAAACCTGTCGCGCCATTGTTGGCCGGTAATGGCGAGTCCCCGTCGTGGTTTTCACTGCTGTTCGTTTTCGACTGATCGCGCACACGTGTGCGCGACGTCTACCTTCTGAGCACAATGGAACAATCAGCCACAATCGCTTTTGCATTGCACCACGATCCACTACATTGGGCGGACGGTCTTATATTCCACGAGGGAAATTGACACGCGAGTCGCCCAATAAGCGCATTTCTGCTTTAAAGATATTCATTACACTAGTGCGTTATGTCGGTGTGTTAGGTTAATTGTTTTTTTTTTTTTTTAATCGAGAATGGATAAAATACGTGTTTGTCCGCACGAATTTTACGGCATACTTTACTCATACTGCACCTGCTAAGGCTGTATTTTATTTATTTATATGACAAGGTGAAACAGTTAGAGATATTTTACTTTTTTTTTTCTCTCTTTTATTATAATCACCAGCGTTTCTGCGAATCATTGATTATTATATTACGCAACTAAAGGAATTAAAGGAATGTTTATTCGATGTAGTTAATTTGCTGTCTGTCACTAATTATTAGTGGACTCGGTAAAATTACTTAGTCTGCGGTACTTTGGAAACTTTTACACTGAGAATTCCTCTTCATCTGTTACGCAAATTTATACGACGTAAATTTCACTACACTGTAATAAAATGAAACATTTTGAAATATTATGAGCAAAAAGCTATTCGAATCTCGTGTCTTTAGATCGTTGTCGAAGTATATAATCGCCAACAATATTGTAAAAAAGCAAAAGGAAAAAAGGAAAATGAAAAAAAAGCAAGCCAAATTCAGTCACTTACATTGGCGATAACGCAAAAATATTACACGCTATGCATTAACGAGGATCGTGTATCGATGTCGATGATTGCATTATACCGTAATGATCGATATTGCGAAAATGAAACAACAACGCACGAGGGGAAAGATTTAATGTCGAGGGAAGGGTGCTAGAAACAGAAATACAACGAGAGAAGGGGGAAAGGCGATTATCTCGGCTGAAAGTTAATTAGCCGATCGATGGGCCGTCTACGTCTACGTGAGAGTGAGAAAACTAACGCGCAACTCCGGCATGTACATATTAAGAGTGGAATACTGCGTATTCTCGCACAAAGTACTTTAACCGAATACTTTTCCCATTATCGAACAAAGAATCGATCGCATTGCACTGATAATTGGGCTCGAAAATAAATAGGGATAGATACATACAATGATCGGTAATCGAGGGTTCATTTGTTATTGCTAAATGCAGTAATTTTTAAAATAATTCTCTTTAAGGATAATCTACGTCTAATTGTCTTGCATTGTAATTGTCGTAAAGTAACGCAATCGCGTACGACTTGGTAACATGCGCATTGAATTATAAAGCTCGAGCCGCTCTTACGCATTGTACATGTACAATTTATTATATAATAGTGATAGTCGTTAATTTGTAAGTATCGAAAGCATCCGTTATTAATTGCGACAAATGAAAAATTGATGATCTATAAAAGCCGTTGGTTTCCTTGATTATTCTATAATAAATGCAATTCCTTCCAAGCCGATGACTCATTCGTCTGTGTAACGTGAATGCACACACACACGCCTCTTAAGAATTCCATCTTTATGAATAAGTTAAAGGACGTATAATTAACTGGTACTCTGTTACGAAAAATAATAATCGTTGGTATAATTTCTCTCTCTCTCTCTCTCTCTCTCTCTCTCTTTATAAAATTTTTTTTAACCGTTGTTGCACACGTGGATATATGCGATTATTGTGATGAGCTTAAAATCGAACGCCACTCATCATAAAAACGTCTATTTCTCAATATCATAATCTCGTATAACATTATATTTATTATAATTAACAATTTGCCAATAGTGACAATCGACGTTTAATTTCCGTAGCGTCTACGTGCCCGATGCTCCTCGCCATTCGAACGTTGCACTTGCATCACTGCAATCGAGAAAAAATGAAGCGCTTTTCCCTCAAAATAATTTGCCAGTCGTTCAACGAAACGGTCCCCAAGATCGCTAGCCAATTAATTAACGCACGAAGCGAGCGAGGATTTATTTCATTTGCCGAAGCGTCTGAAAAATGAACGTAACACAACACCCGACAAATTTTCTCGAATCAATCCACGCGCGTCCGGCATTTATCTCGCGCCGCTCTTAATTCGTTCGCTCGATCATGCGGCAGCGTCCATGTTTTATAGTCTTGCTCCTCCAACGAGAAATAGACCGCGCATGCGATGGTGGTGGGGCATTATTTTGCGATGTCGGTTAAGCTAAATGTAAGCGCGTCGAATCCAGGTCGATTGGCCCGTCAATTAAGCCGCTAATTCAAGGGGTTCGGTCGGGGCGTAAAAGAAAGCGGTGTCGAACGAAGTTTGTTATTGCCTCTCCTTCCCATGCCACTTGCACGTCCTATCGATTTGTTCTCCTCGCCTTATAAAGTGATCGAGGGTCGAGGGAACCGTTAATTCCAAGTGCCGCTGATTCGGCAGTTGGGAGATACGTGAAAATTTCGTCATCATAAAGCAAGGAAAATTATATTAAATTATTATAGGGCTGCGGACAATTGATATTTGTCTTCTCCTATACGCGCGAAAGTAGTGACAGAAACAACAACAACAATAACAACGGCAAGGATAATAATAACGATAACGATAACTATATGGATAACGATAAGGATAAGGATAACGGATATGGATAACGACGACAACAATAGGCAGAAGCCCACATTGTGTCGCATAGTGACTTTTTAATGCAACGTCGGTGGCCTTTCGATACTACGTAATACCTTAAGCTTTGGCGCAACTCGTCGGGCACTTCAATACGCCGAAAAATTGTAAATTTTACGAAACTTTACCGCCTCGAACGAATGGACTTTGTTACGAGTGCAACGCCTCACGATTGGATTTGCCCGTGGTGCGGTCGATTTGATGGGAGCGGGGGAGGGAAGATGTATATTCGGCCTTCCTTATATGAAAATCCTTACATGCAATAACCGATCCCAGCCTGGCATTAACGAAAGAAACACTTCCCTTATCGTTCTTTTAAAGGAACAGCAGTCGAGCATAAACGTAAAAAGAATGACAGGGTCTTATCGCCCAGGCAAATTGAAAGGATTATAATTCATACTGATAAAGAAAAAGTGGAGAGAGTGAGGGAGAGAGAGAAAGAGAGAGAGAGAGAGAGAGAGAGAG
>NW_011948416.1:4416145-4418349 GCF_000503995.2 Ceratosolen solmsi marchali | reverse complement strand
CATACTGATAAAGAAAAAGTGGAGAGAGTGAGGGAGAGAGAGAAAGAGAGAGAGAGAGAGAGAGAGAGAGAGAGAGAGAGAGGAGAAGAAGAAAAATACAATGTTGCGCGTAAGACACGCAACACAAGGGTTATCTGATAGGCTTACACGAGTTTTTATTTTCAGCCACTCCCCGCCTGTGTTTCCGAATGCGCGTTGTTCCGCTCGAGCCTTCCCCTCCCGTTCCCGAGCGCCTTAACCGAAGAATAAATTTCACAAATTAGCTGGCTTTCGCGAAAAAGCGAGAGCTCGCCTCGGCCCACAGCCCCTCCTTCAACAGAGTAAAGCCCTTGGGGGGATGGAGGGAGGACGCAGACAGACCGCGAATTCCGCGGCCTAAAGTGTGCGTTATTAATCATTTTACGAGCCGAAAGGCGAAACCGCGGCGAAATGCCGACCGTCGCACATGCGCGCGCAAAGGGAAGAACGACCGAGAAAAAAAGAGAAAGAAAAGCAGACCGATGAAAATCGAGACTGCGCCATAAGTGGCGGTTGGGGGTGGCGGTGGCGGTGGCGGTGGCGGTGGCGGTGGCGGTGGCGGTGGCGGTGGCGGTGGCGGTGGCGGTGGCGGTGGCGGTGGCGGTGGCGGTGGCGGTGGCGGTGGCGGTGGCGGTGGCGGTGGCGGTGGCGGTGGCGGTGGCGGTGGCGGTGGCGGTGGCGGTGTGAGGGTGACGGTGACGGTGACGGTGACGGTGACGGTGATGGTGACGGGAACGGCAACGGGGACGATGACGGGGACGGGAACGGCAACGGGGACGATGACGGGGACGGGGACGGGCTAAGGAACGGCGCGGCGGCGGAGGGGGAGCGAAATAAATTGACCCTAAAAATGTTTGACGTCGAGGACAAAATGAAACGAGGAGGGAGAAGAAGAAAAACAATGGATGCATTGTGCTGTCTGAATTATATAAATTGTTTTCGAAAAAGAGTTAATATTGTAATGGATTTATCAGTATTGGGCCCCGACTTCTACACATTTGGATTTTCTAATGGTATTCGCTCGAAAAAGCTCCATTACCATGTAATTATTCAGCTTGCTACTTTCACAAATTCGGCAAACAATTAAATTAACTTTTCCAATATCTTTCGACAAATTCAATAAGCCTTTCTCCATTTCCAGCTATCCCCTCTCCTACATTCATATACCCACCTCTAGCATTATAGCGACTATTTTATTATTAAACAACATAACTAATTACATCTGCGCTCATTCTCAATCGCTATTTAACAAAAGCTTCCGAACATTCTCAAAAACAAATTAGCCGCCATTGTACATAAGCCCATCGTCGTTTATAAAAAATCTCATGTGCCAATGATTCCACGGCAGCGTATCTCGACTACACTCGAATACACAAATTTGCAAACTCGAATTTCCACAATGGAAGAAGAAACATCTCGTCCAATCGGTCGAATCCGCACGTAACAAATACAATTAAAATCTTTTATTTTCGACTGGATTTTTCAAGGCATATTTTTGCACGACACAAAAATATTGAACGTACGTTTGAAAATTTTCGGCCTACGGAGCATATTGCACAACCATAATATTTAAAATGTCATTTCCAAAAGCGGCATTTCCGTACCACACCTTCGAACAAATCTCCCCTCGCCTCATCCTTCGGTGTTTTCGCCAATAATTTACCAATCCGACCCTACTAATAGCATAATGAGATGGCGTATATTAACAATGAAGAGCAACAAAGGTCCACGAATCATGGCCCCATGCACGACAAGGGAAAAGGGACGGCGACTTGGCAGCACCGCCAAACAGACAAAATATCCACGACACTTGATAATTCAAACCGACTACGAAGCCGTGGGATGGGCAATCCGTTTTTCCGCGAATTACGCTCGATCGCCGACCGAGAGCCTAAATAATACGCTGACGACCGATTCGTTGCTCATCGCCGATCCTACCAAAACAAAACAAAGCCCATCGTCCGGGCGCCCGATGTAACCTTGAGCGCCGCCGTTTAAGGTCTCCCCTCCACTTCTCCACTCCCGCCCCGTCAAAACAATGTTTTCGCACTCGCGGCCACGACACGCGCGCATACGACATTATTTCCAAGTGCCAATCGGTCGCTACCACCCGTGCCAACAACCCATACCCCTCACCACCCCCCCCCCCCCCCCCCCCCCCCCCCCCCCCCCCCCCCACCACACCC